>NW_024744007.1:0-1350 GCF_018991925.1 Homarus americanus | reverse complement strand
GAGTAAGGGTGGGTAAGGGAGTAAGGGTGGGTAAGGGAGTAAGGGTGGGTAAGGGAGTAAGGGTGGGTAAGGGAGTAAGGGTGGGTAAGGGAGTAATGGTGGGTACCAATGGGTCCCACTCCCAGCTCTAATGGACCCCAGGACTCAGGATAATAGGATTTGAACCTATTATGACTCGGTGTCCAATAATACTGGAACCTATCTCACCTGGGGCCCAATAAAACCGGGGCCCAATAGTTCTGGGGCCCACCTAACCTGGGTCCCAATAGAAACGGGGCCCATTAGTCTAGTTCACCTAACCTGGGTCCCACAGAAACGTAAATACCCATCTAATTTGAGGTCCATCTAATCAGTCTATGAGAACTGGGGCCTCACCCATAGCCTGTTGGGGCCCAATAAAACCGGGGCCCAATAGTTCTGGGGCCCACCTAACCTGGGTCCCAATAGAAACGGGGCCCATCTAATTTGAGGTCCATCTAACTTGGGGCCCAATAGAACTGGGGCCCACCTATACTGCTAGCTCCGATTAAGAACCGGGGGCCCAATATTATTATTCTGGGGCCCACTCTAACCTGGGTCCCACAGAAACGGGGCCTCCATCTAATTTGAGGTCCATCTAACTTGGGGTCTAATAGAACTGGGGTCCACTTTATACCGTTGGGGCCCCACAGAACCGGGGCCCACAGAACCGGGGCCCAATAGAACTGGGGCCCACCTAACCTGGGTCCCAATAGAAACGGGGCCCATCTAATTTGAGGTCCATCTAACTTGGGGCCCAATAGAACTGGGGCCCACCTATACTGCTGGGGGCCAATAGAACCGGGGCCCAATAGTTCTGGGGCCCACCTAACCCACAGAGGTAAAAATAGCCCACGGGTCTCAGAGAATCCTGAATATGATCAGAATTTCGGATTTTCATTTGGGATTCCAATTTGTCTTCCTCTATAAAAACTCTATGAGGAAGATCTAGGAATTTAGGTGAGGTGGGTGGATGACTGGATGAGTGAGTGAGTGGATGATTGGGTGAGTGAGTGAGTGGGTGAGAGGATGACTGGGTGAGTGAGTGAGTGAGTGGGTGAGAGGATGACTGGGTAAGTGAGTGAGTGAGTGGGTGAGTGAGTGGGTGAGAGGATGACTGGGTGAGTGAGTTACTGATTTAGTGGGTGAGTGGATGAGTGGATGACTGGATGAGTGAGTTATTGGGTGAGTGGATGAGTGGATAACTGGGCTGGGGATGAGTGAGTGAGTTCCTGGGTGTCTGAGTGACTGAATTCTGAATGACTGGATGAGTGGCTGTAGAGATGACTGGAAAAATCGACCCCACACACACACACACACATACACACACAC
>NW_024744006.1:105000-125000 GCF_018991925.1 Homarus americanus | reverse complement strand
TTTTTTTTTTTTTTTTTTTTTTTTTTTTTTTTTTTATCATTTTTTTTTTTGTTTTTGTTTTTTTTTTTTTTTGTTTTTTGACTTTTTTTTTTCATTTTTTTTTTTTTACTTTTTTTTTTTTTTTTTTTTTTTATTTTTTTTTTCATTTTTTTTTATTTTTTTTTCATTTTTTTTTTTTTTTTTTTTTTTTTTTTTTTTTTTTTTTTTTTTTTGGCCAGGTTGGCCAGGTTGTGGCCAGGTTGCAGGTTTGTAGGGTAGGTTGTGGAGGTTGGTGTAGGTTGTGGCCAGGTTAGGTTGTTGTGTTGTGTTGTGTTGTTGTGTTGTTGTTGTGTTTGCTGGTTAGGTTAGGTATGGTTTGATTTTTTTTTTTTTTTTTTGTCATTTGGTTTAATCCTTTTTTATCATTTTTTTTTTGTTTTTTGATTTTTTTTTATTTCATTTTTTTTTAAGTTTTTTGATTTTTTTTTTCATTTTTTTTTTAGTTTTTTAACTTTTTTTTTCATTTTTTTTTTTTAGTTTTTTGACATTTTTTTTTTTTTCATTTTTTTTCAGTTTTTATTTTTTTTTTTCATTTTTTTTTTTTTTTTAGCTCTTTTCGGTAGTAATTGTGGTGAGGCAGCGATTTTAAAAGTGGTCAGAGGAGGTTGGTTGTTCACTTTTCCTGCTGTTTGGTTTGTCAGTGGTCATGAGGCCACGGTAGGCCAGGCCAGGAGGGGTTTAGGAGGTTAGTAGGTTAGGCGGCAGGTTAGGCCAGGTTGTCAGGTAGGTTAGGTTAGGTTGGTTGGTTGCTAGGTTAGGTATGGTTTGATTTTTTTTTTATCATTTGGTTTAACTTTTTTATCATTTTTTTTTTTTAGTTTTTTTGATTTTTTTTATTCCATTTTTTTTTTTAGTTTTTGACTTTTTTTTTTCCATCTTTTTTTTTTTATTTTTTTGAACTTTTTTTTTTTTTCATTTTTTTTTTTTTTTTTTTTATTTTTTTTTCATTTTTTTTTTTTTTTTTTTTCCATTTTTTTTTTTTTTTTTTTTTTTTTTTTTTTTTTTTTTTTTTTTTTTTTTTTTTTTTTTTTTTTTTTTTTTTTTTTTTTTTTTTTTTTTTTTTTTTTTTTTTTTTTTTTTTTTTTTTTTTTTTTTTTTTTTTTTTTTTTTTTTTTTTTTTTTTTTTTTTTTTTTTTTTTTTTCATTTTTTTTTTATTTTATCTCACCTCTTCCTCCTCACCTCTTCCCTCCCTCTCAATCTCTTCCTCCCCCCTCTCACCTCCCTCCCCACATCTTCCCCTCCCCTCCCCACCTCATCCTCCCCCTCTCACCTCTTCCCTCCCCTCTCACCCCATCCCTCCCCCTTCCCCACCCTCCCCCTCTCACCTCTTCCCCTCCCCCTCTCACCTCTTCCCCTCCCCCTCACCTCATCCCTCCCTCCCCACCTCTTTCCCTCCCCCCTCTCACCTCTTTCCCTCCCCCCTCAACTCCTTCCCTCCCTCTCTCACCTCATCCCTCCCTCTCACCCCATCCCTCCCTCTCACCTCCTCATCCCTCCCCCTCTCACCTCTTTCCTCTCCACCTCATCCCTCCCCTCTCACCTCTTCCCTCCCCTCCACCTCCTCCCCCTCCCCACCTCTTCCTCCCCCCTCCACCTCTTCCCTCCCCTCCACCTCTTCCTCCCTCTCACCTCTCCTCCTCTCTCACCTCATCCCTCCTCCTCTCACCTCTCCCTCCCCTTCACCTCTTCCCTCCCCTCTCACCTCTTCCCTCCCCCTCCACCTCTTTCCCTCTCCCTCCACCTCTTCCCTCCCCTCTCACCTTCCTCCCCCTCTCACCTCTTCCCCCTCTCACCTCATCTCTCCCCCTCTCACCTCTTCCCTCCCCCTCTCACCTCTTCCCTCCCCCTCATCTTCCTCCCCCTCTCACCTCTTCCTCCCTCCCCACCCCATCCCTCCCTCTCACCTTCCTCCCCCCCTCTCACCTCATCCTCCTCACCTCATCCCTCCCCCTCTCACCTCTTCCCTCCCCCCTCCTCACCTCTTCCTCCCCTCTCACCTCTTCCCTCCCCCTCTCACCTCTTCCCTCCCCCACCTCCCTCCCCCCTCTCACTTCTTCTCCCTCCCCCCCACCCCATCCTCCCTCCCCACCCCTCCCTCCTCTCACCTCTTCCTCTCACCTCATCCCTCCCCTCTCACCTCTTCCCTCCCCCTTCCCACCTCATCCCTCCCCCTCAACTTCTTCCCTCCCTTCACCTCATCCCTCACCTCTTCCTCCTCACCTCTTCCCTCCTCTCACCTCCCTCCTCCCTTCCTCCCCTCTCCTTGTTTACATTATGGGAGTCACGTGTTTGTTTACATGAGGGATGGAGGGAGGAACTGGAGGAGAGAGAGAGAGAGAGAGAGAGAGAGAGAGAGAGGTTTTACATCTTCAGTTGGAAGAAAATTATTGTAAAAAAAATTTTTGAGAATATAATGTTGTGTTGCCTGAGGTTGGTTGGTTGCTCTGAGGTTGTGTTGTGTGGCTCTGAGGTTGTTGTGTTGCCTGAGGTTAGGTTGTGTGGCCTGAGGTTAGGTTGTGTTGCTTGGAGGTTGTGTGGTGTTGCCTGAGTGTTGTGTTGTGTTGCCTGAGGTTGTGGGTTGCCTGAGGTTGTGTTGTGTTGCCTGAGTGTTGTGTTGTGTGGCCTGAGGTTAGGGTTGTGTTGCGAGGTTGTGTTGTGTGGCCTGAGTGTTGTGTTGTGTTGCTGAGGTTGTGTTGCCCGAGTGTTGTGGGTTGTGTTGTGTTGCCTGGAGGTTGGTTGTGGGTTGTGGTTGCCTGAGTGTTGTGGTTGTGTTGCTCTGGAGTGTTGTGTTGTGTTGTGTGTGCCTGAGGTTGTGTTGTGTTGCTCTGAGTGGTGTTGTGTTGCCTGGAGGTTAGGTTGTGGTTGTGTGGCCTGAGGTTAGGTTGTGGGTTGTGTGGCCTGAGTGTTAGTGTGTTGTGTGGCCTGAGTGTTGTGTTGTTTTGGTTGCCTGAGTGTTGTGTTGTGTTGCTTGAGGTTGTGTTGTGTTGCCTGAGGTTAGGTTGGTTGTGTTGCCTGGAGGTTGTTGTGTTGTGTTGCTCTGAGGTTAGGCAGTTGTGTGGCCTGAGGTTGTTGGTTGTGGGTTGCCTGAGGTTGTGTTGTGTTGCCTGAGGTGAGGTGTGGCCGAGGCCATGAGGTTGTGCTGTGTTGCCTGAGTCGGTTGTGTTGTGTGGCCTGGAGTGTTGTGGTTGTGTGTCTGAGGTTAGGTTGTGGTTGTGTTTCGAGGTTGTGTTGTTTTGTGTTGCCTGAGTGTTGTGGGTTGGGTTGCCTGAGGTTGTGGGTTGTGTTGCCTGAGTGTTGTGTTGTGCGGGCCTGGAGGTTGTGTTGTGTTGTGTGGCCTGAGGTTAGGTTGGTTGTGTGGCTCAGTGTTGGGTTGTTTTGGTTGCCTTGGCGTTGCTGGTTGGGTTGCCTGAGGTTGTTAGGTTGCCTGAGTGTTGTGGGTTGGGTTGCTCTGAGTGTTGTGTTGTGTTGCCTGAGGTTGTGTTGTGTTGCCTGAGTATGGGTTGTGTGGCCTGGGTGTTAGGTTAGAGTTGCCTGGAGGTTGTGTTGTGTGGCCTGAGTGTTGTGGTGTTGTGGCCCTGGAGGTTGTGTGGTTGCTGAGGGTTGCCCGAGGTTGTGGTTGGCTGTTGGAGGTTGTCTGAGTGTTGTGGGGTTGTGTGGGCCTGGGTGTTGTGGTTGTGTTGCCTGGTTGCGGTTGCCTGAGTGGTTGTGTGTTGCCTGAGTGGTTGTGGGTTGGGTTGCCTGATGTTGTGGGTTGTGGTTGCCTGGGTGTTTTGCGGTGTGTTCTGGCGTGTGTGTTGAGTTGGTGAATGTGACCTTGCTGTTTTGCCTGGGTTAGGTTGTGTTGCCTGGGCTGGTTGTGTTGCCTGGAGTGTTGTGTTGGTTGCCTGGTTGTGTTGCTGTGTTCTGACGTGTGTGTGTTGAGTTGGTGAATGTGACACGGTGTTTTGCCTGTGTTGTTGTGTTGCCTGGTGTTGTGTTGTGTTGCCTGAGTGTTGTGTTGTGTTGTCTGCGGTTTTGCTGTTGTGTTCTGTGTGTGGTTGAGCTGGTGAACGTGACACTGTGTTTGGTCTGGCTGTTGTGTTGTGTTGCCTGGGTTGTGCTGGTGGGTCTGGAGGTTGGGTTGTGCTGTCTGGTTGTGTTTGCTGTGTTCTGACGTGTGTGTTGAGTTGGTGAATGTGACACGTGGTTTTGCCCTGCGTTGTTGTGTTGTGTGTTCGGGTGTTGGGTTGTGTTGCCTGGAGGTTGTGAGGTTGCCCGGTGTTTTGCTGTGTTCTGGCGTGTGTGTTGAGTTGGTGAATGTGGCACTGTTTTGCCTGGTGTTGTGTTGTGTTGCCTGAGTGTTGTGTTGTGTTGCTCTGGTGTTTTGTTGTGTTCTGGCGTGTTGAGTTGCGAATGTGACAGTGTTTTGGCTAGGTTGTGTTGCCCGGTAGGTTGTGTTGCTTAGGTTGGTTATGTTGTCTGGTGTTGTGTTGCCTGGTTTGCTATGTTCTGGCGTGTGTGTTGAGTTGGTGAACGTGACAGGTGTTTTGCTCGGGTTGTGTTAGGTTGCCTGGTGTTGTGTTGTGTTGCCTGAGTGTTGTGTTGTGTTGCCTGGGTGTTTTGCTGTGTTCTGGCGTGTGTTGAGTTGGTGAAGTGGTACGGTGGTTTTGCCCTGTGTTGTGGTTGTGTTGCCTGGTAGCAGGTTGTGTGGCCTGATGTGGTTGTGTTGTGTTGCCTGGTGTTGTGTTGTGTTGCCTGAGTGTTGTGTTAGTTGCTCTGGTGGTTTTGCTATGTTCTGGCGTGTGTTGAGTTGGTGGATGTGGCCAGGGTTTTGCCTGTGTTGGTTGTGTTGCCTGGTGTTAGGTTGTGTTGCCTGGTGTTGTGTTGTGTTTCGGGGTTGTTGTGTTAGGTTGTGTTGCCTGAGTGGTTGGTGTTGCCTGGTTTTGTTATGTTCTGGCGTGTGTTGATTATGAATGTGGCACGGTGTTTTGTCTGGTATAGGTTATGTTGTCTGAGTGTTGTGTTGTGTTGCCTGGTGTTTTGTTGTGTTCTGGCGTGTGTGTTGAGTTGGTGAACGTGACACGAGTGTTTTGCCTGGGTGTTGTGTTGTGTTGCCTTGGGTGTTGTGGTTGTGTTGCCTGGTGTTGTGGTTGTGTTGCCTGGGTGTTAGGTTAGTTGCCTGGTAGGTGTTGTGGGTCTTGTCTGGTTGGTTGTGGTTCTGGCGTGTTGAGTTGGTGAATGTGACACGGTGTTTTGCCTGGGTGGTTGTTTGTGTTGCCTGGGTTTTTTGTTGTTTGTGTTTGGTTGCGGTTGTCTGGTGTGGGTTGCCTGGTTGGTTGTTGTGGTTCTGGGTGTGTTGAGTTGGCGAATGTGATACGGTGTTTCGCTGGGTGTTGTGTTGTGTTGCCTGGTGTTGTGTTGTGTTGCCTGGTGTTAGGTTGTGTTGTCTGGTGTTTTGTTGTGTTCTGGCGTGTTGTTGGTGAATGACACGGTGTTTTGCCCGTGTTGTGTTGTGTTGCCTGGGTGTTGTGTTGCCAGTTCGTGGCGTGAGGTTGTGTTGTCTGGTTGTGTTGTTGTGTTCTGACGCATGGTGTTGTGTGGTGATTGACTTCTGTTTTGCTCCGGTGTTAGGTTGTGTTGCTGGAGGTTGGTTGGTTGCCTGAGTGTTGTGTGTTGTGTGGCCTGAGGTTGGTTGTGTTATGTGGCCTGGGTTGGTTGTTTGTGTTGCCTGGTGTTGTGTTGTGTTGCCTGAGTGTTGTGTTGTGTTGCCTGAGTGGTTGTTGGTGTTGTGTTGTGTTGCCTGGTGTTTTGCTGTGTTCTGGCGTGTGTTGAGTTGGTGAATGTGACACGGTGTTTTGCCTGGGTGTTAGTTGTGTTGCCTGGTGTTGTGTTGTGTTGCCTGAGTGTTGTGTTGTGTTGCCTGGGTGTTGGTGTGTTCTGGCGTGTGTTGAGGTTGTGTTGTGTGCCCGAGTGTTGTTGTTGGTGTTGCCTGGTTGTGGTTGTGTTGCCTGAGTGTTGTGTTGTGTTGCCTGGAGTGTTGTGTGGTGTTTCCTGGAGTGTTGAGTTGCCTGGTTTTGCTGTGTTCTGGCGTGTGTGTTGGGTGGAATGTGACACGGGTGTTTTGCCTGGTGTTGTGTTGTGTTGCCCTGGTGTTGTGGGTTGCCTGGGTGTTGTGTTGTGTTGCCTGGTGGTTGCTGTGTTCTGGCGTGTGTTGAGTTGGTGAATGTGACACGGGTTTTGCCTGGGTGTTGTGTGCCTGGGTTGTGTTGTGTTGCCTGAGTGTTGTGTTGTGTTGCCTGGTTGTGTTGCTGTGTTCTGACGTGTGTTGAGTTGGTGAATGTGACACTGTGTTTTGCCTGGGGTGTTGTGTTGGTGTTGCCTGGGGGTTGTGTTGCGAGGTTGTGGGGGTTGTGTTGCCTGAGTGTTGTGTTGTGTTGCCTGAGTGTTGTGTTGTGTTGCCTGGTTGTGTTGCTGGTTCTGGCGTGTGTTGAGTTGGTGGAGTGGAAGCACGGTGTTTTGCCTGGGTGTTGTTGTGTTGCCTGGGTGTTGTGTTGGGTTGCCCTGGGTTGTGTTGTGTTGCCCGGGTTTTGCTATGTCTCTGGCGGTGTGTTGAGTTGGTGAATGCATTGTGTTTTGGCCTGGGTGTTGTGTTGGTGTTGCCTGAGTTGTGTTGTGTTGCCTGGGTTGTTCTGGCGTGTGTTGAGTTGGGTATGTGTGTGTTTTGCCTGGGTGTTGTGTGTTGCCTGGGTTTTGCTGTGTTCTGGCGTGTGTGTTGGAGTTGGTGAATGTCACGGTGTTTTGCCTGGGTTGTGTGTTGTCAGCAGGCAGTAACGACGGTTACATTGTCTGTGTTGTGGAAATATGAGGTGATGTTCTCCATTCAGGTGTGGGTGTGTGTGTGTGTGGGTGTGTGGGGGTGGGTGTGTGTGTGGGTGTGGGTGTGTGTGTGTGTGGGGTGTGGGTGTGGGGTGTGTGTTGTGTGTGTGTGTGTGTGTGTGTGTGTGTGTGTGTGTGTGGGTGTGTGTGTGTGTGTGTGGGTGGGTGTGTGTGTGTGTGTGGGTGTGTGTGTGTGTGTGTGTGTGGGTGTGTGTGTGTGTGGGTGGGTGTGTGTGTGTGTGTGTGTGTGTGTGTGTGTGTGTGTGTGATTCATTACATTTATACGTAGAGAGGAAGAGAGGAGAGGGAAGGAAGAAGGGAGATACAGAGAGAGAGGAAGGAAGGGAAGGAAGGAAGGAAGGGAGGAGGAAGAAGGAAGGAAGGAAGGAAGGAAAGAGGAAGGAAGGAAGGGGAGAGGAAGGAAGGAAGGGAGGAGAGGAAGGAAGAAGGGAGGAGAAGGAAGGAAGGAAGGGGTGAGGGAAGGAAGGAAGGTAAGAGAGGGGAAGAAGGAAGGGATTAAGGAGGTGGAGGAAGAAATGTGACCAACCAGAAGTCTCATTTTATCACCATGACTTAGGATGTGGGAGGTAAGCAGGAAGGATGGTGTCAGGAAGAGAAGGATGGTGTCAGGAGGAGAAGGATGGTGTCAGGAGGAGAAGGAATGGAGTCAGAGGAGGATGGAGTGGTGGAGGAGAGGATGGTGTCAGGAGGAGAAGGATGGTGTCAGGGAGGAGAAGGATGGTGTCAGGAGGAGAAGGATGGTGTCAGGAAGAGGAGGATGGTGTCAGAGGAGAAGATGGTGTCAGGAAGAGAAGGATGGTGTCAGGAGGAGAAGGGATGGTGTCAGGGAAGAGGAGGATGGTGCAGAAGAGAAGGATGGTGTCAGGAAGAGGAGGATGGAAACAGAAGGATGGTGTCAGGAAGAGAAGGATGGTGTCAGAAGAGGAGGATGGTGTCAGGAGGGAAGATGTAAAGTAGGGAGAAGGATGGTGTCAGGAAGAGAAGGATGTGTCAGGAAGAGGAGGATGGTGTCAGAGAGAAGGATGGTGTCAGGAAGAGAGAGGATGGTGGAGGAGAAGGATGGGCAGGAAGAGAGAGATAGTTGGTGGAAGAGAAGGATGGTGTCAGGAAGAGGAGGATGGTGTAGGGAGGAGAAGGATGGTGTCAGGAAGAGGAGGATGGTGTCAGGAAGAGGAAGATGGTGTCAGGAGGAGAAGGATGGTGTCAGGAGGAGAAGGATGGTGTCAGGAAGAGAAAGGATGAGTCTGGAAGAGGAGGATGGTCAGGAGGAGAAGGATGGTGTCAGGGAGGAGAGAAGGGATGGTGTCAGGAAGAGGAGATGGAAGTAGAGAAGAAGAAGAGAGAGGTGTCAGGAGGGAGAAGGATGAGTTGTGGAAGAGAAGGATGGTGTCAGGAAGAGAAGGATGGTGTCAGGAAGAGGAGGATGGTGCCAGGAGGAGGAGGATGGTGGCAGAAGAGAAGATGGTGTCAGGAAGAGAAGGATGGTGTCAGGAAGAGAAGGATGGTGTCAGGAAGAGAAGGATGGTGTTGTGGGAAGAGAAGGATGGTGTAGAGGGAGAAGGATGGTGTCAGGAAGAGAAGGATGGTGTCAGGGAAGAGAGGATGGTGTCAGGAGGAGAAGGATGGTGTCAGGAAGAGAAGAGGGTGTCAGGGAAGAGGGAGGATGGTGTCAGGAGGAGAAGGATGGAGCTGGTGGAGGGAGAAGGATGGAAGCTAGAAGAGAAGGATGGTGTCAGGAAGAGAGGATGGTGTCAGGGAGGAGGAAGGATGGTGTCAGAAGAGAGGATGGTGTTGCAGGAGAAGGATGGTGTCAGGAAGAGGAGGATGGTGTCAGGAAGAGAAGGATGGTAAGTCAGGGAAGAGAGGATGGTGTCAGGAGGAGAAGGATGGTAGTCAGGAAGAGAGGGATGGTGTCAGGAAGAGGGAGATGGTGTCAGGAGGAGAAGGATGGTGTCAGGAGGAGAAGGATGGTGTCGTGGGAAGAGAAGGATGGTGTCAGAAGAGAGGATGGTGTCAGGAGGAGAAGGATGGTGTCAGGAGGAGAAGGATGGTGTCAGGAAGAGGAGGATGGTGTCAGGAAGAGAAGGATGGTAGGAAGAAGGATGGTGTCAGGAGGAGAAGGATGGTGTCAGAAGAGGAGGATGGTGTCAGAAGAGAAGGATGGTGTCAGGAGGAGAAGGATGGTGTCAGGGAAGAGGAGGAAATAGGAGAGAGGGTGATGGAAGTAAAGAGTGGAGGGATGGTGTCAGGAGGAGAGAAGGGATGGTGTCAGGAGGAGAAGGATGGAGGAAGAGGAGGATGGTGTCAGGAGGAGAAGGATGGTGTCAGAAGAGGAGGATGGTGTCAGGAGGAGAAGGATTGAAGAGAAGGACAAAGGATGGTGGAAGAGAAGGATGGAGGAGAGAGAGATGGTGTCAGGAGGAGAGATGGTGTGCAGGAAGAGAAGGATAGTCAGGAAGAGAAGGATGGTGTCAGGGAAGAGAAGGATGAATAGGAGGAGAAGGGATGGTGTCAGGAAGAAGGATGGTGTCAGGAAGAGAAGGATGGTGTCAGAGAAGGAGATGGTGTCGGAGAAGATAAAGTCAGGAAGAGAAGGATGGTGTCAGGAAGAGGAGGATGGTGCCAGGTATAATTAGGTTAGGTTAGGTTGAGTTGACCAAGGCGAGCTTAGGTGGGCGGGCTTGAGTGGCGGCAGGAGGAGTGGAAGTGCAAGTGGCGGCAGGGATGGGCGGCTTTCTCCATCTGCTAGCTTGTGTGTGTGTGTAAGGAAAATGCTGGGTGGGTGGAGGTGGGTGGTTGGGTGGACTGAGAGATGAATGAGGGTGGTGTGGAGGTGGGGTGGACTGGGTGTAAGGATGAATGTGGGGGTGGGTGTGGGGTGGTTGGGTGGAGGGTGTACTGTCTTTGTAACACCCTTGTTTTTTTCACTGGTGAGAAAGGGGTTGCTGGAGACACTCTCCATCATCTCTCTCACTTTCTTACCCTCCCTCTTCAACCCTCCTCACTTTTCAAACCTCACTCTCACCTCACTCACCTCCCCACATTCTTCACCTCCTCCTCACCTCACCTCCCCCTCACCACCTCACCTCCCACCTCCCTCCTCACTTCTCACCTCCTCACTTCTCTCACCTTTCCTCACCCCCTCCAGTAGATTGTGTTGCCCCTGTTCCTCCCCCTCTCTCCCTTAACCCCTCAACCTTCCCTTGGGTCTTTTTCCCTTAACCCCTCAACCCATCCCTGCACCTTCCTTTTTCCATAAGCACCAAATAAGGAGAGAAAATTCTTGGGGGAGAGAGAGAGAGAGAGAGAGAGAGAGAGAGAGAGAGAGAGAGAGAGAGAAGGGTGGGAGAGAGAGAGAGAGAGAGAGAGGTAGAGAGAGAGAGAGAGAGAGAGAGAGAGAGAGAGAGAGAGAGGTAGAGAGAGAGAGAGAGAGGGAGTGAGGGGGGGTAGGGAGGGAGGAGCTAGATCACTGCAGTGCCTAATGCTAACTTGCAACAGGTGTGGTATAGGAGACAAACTCTCATTTGTTGTTTGAATTTTCTTTTTACACCACCTGTGTGTGTGTGTGTGTGTGTGTGTGTGTGTGTGTGTGTGTGTTGTAACCACATAACCAACCATAACCTGGCCTAACCATAACCTACCCAACCATAATTCTGGCTCTAACTTGGTTAACACCACCAGTAACCATATCTTAACCCACCAACGTAAATTTCAACCTAATTATAATGGATTTGCACCGTATTCTTGTTCTGGTACTTATGGCGGGTTTTTGGCCAAGTCTAGAGAGAGAGAGAGAGAGAGAGAGAGAGAGAGAGTTTATTTATAAGGGCCTATTCAAAAGCCTGTGTTAATATATTTTTTGACTGAAGAGAATGAAATACACACTTTTCCACACATTTCTATACGTTTCTCATATTTCTACCACATTTCTACCATATTCTCTCACTGGTTTTTTCACCACACTTTACCATTTCACTATACTTCTACCACACTTTACCACACTTTCACATATATTTCACACACATTTCACACATACTTTACCACACTTTGCTGGTTTTACTAAGGCTTTCACATACTTACTTCACACACATATATACTTCTCACACACATACTTTACCATACTTTGGCTAACAGCATTATTACTTTGGTCATACTTTTCATACATTTTGCCACAGTTTCTTAACATACTTACCAATACTTTTTGGCTTGTTGGTTTAATGACATTTCTTACGATATCTACATTACACTCTGCCATTACATCTTCATTTACACTTTCACACACCCCACCCACACCCCCACCACACCCCACCACACCCCCCACACACCCCCACCCACCTCACACACCCCCCACCACACCTCACACACCCTCCACCACACCACACCCCGGCCTGGCTGGCCCCCCACCACATACTCACCACACCTACCACATCAAATTTTTCAATTATTCTTACTGATACTCTCAACACACTTCACGACCCTGATCGCACCTCTCACCACAACCCCTTACTTTGACGTGATTTAGTGGGGTGAATGGGAGGTGGTGGTTGACGTCGATTCTTCCTCTGGCTTGTGTTGGAGAGGGGTGGAGTGGAGGGAGGGGGGGGAGGAAATAAGTCCATCTGAACAGAAGAGAAAAGAATGCTGAGGCTTTTGAATGGTGTGTGTGTGTGTGTGTGTGTGTGTGTGTGTGTGTGTGTGTGTGTGTGTGTGTGTGTGTGTGTGTGTGTGTGTGTGTGTGTGTGTGTGTTTTGAGAGGCCAGAGAGAGAGAGAGAGAGAGAGAGAGAGTGAGAGAAAGGAGAGAGAGAGTGAGAGTGTACTCTATCACTTTTCTTACGTCTCTGTCCATACTATTAGCTGTACATGTATGTGTGTGTATGTACAAGGTATGTATGTATGTATGTATGTATGTGTGCCTGTCTGTGTATAATAATAATTAACGGTTTTGAAAGAGCTAAGCCAGAAGGCTGAAAATATACAGTTACATATTTGGGAAATGGGTTACGAATTACAACAATATACAAGTAACATAAGTGACACAAATTAAGTATATATAATAACTAGATGGGGGAAAGCTCAACCTACAGTTCATTTCAACATAGTGACAGTGTAAGAGTAGTGTTACCGGGAGGAATACATCTGATGATTTATAAGCATATTGATAATTACAATGGTTGGGACTGGGCTGTTCTTATAGCTGACTGAGTTCGTGCACGTATGGGCTGGATGCGGTTGTGGTTGAACAGCACTTCTCGGACTAGGGATCTCAAGGTAGGGAGCCGGTGTCGGATGGTGTAGAAGCCTACCAAATTTGCAGATGAGGTCGTGGTGATGGTCAGTGAGAGTTGAAAGGGTCAGTGTGTTGAGCGCTTGATATGTGGAGTAGGAAGGAGAGATTAATCTTGCATGCCCTCTTTGCACTTTTTTCTAGATGTACGTTGTGTGGCAATTTAGGGAGGAAGACCAGGTGGGGGAGGGCATAGGTGAGCTTGGGAAGTTGGAATGTTGCGTAGAGGCACGGGAGGAGCCAGGTGGGAACCCGAGGGACTTGAGTCGGTGGGAGGAGGAGGAGATGGAAACTGGTAGATTGATAGTTACTGACGTGTGTTTTTAAGCTGGAAGTATTTGGGTGACGCCGAGAGCTGTGAATCACAACTGGAGTGTGTTCGGGACCTAGGGTAATGGAAGGGAGGTGGGGACAATGTCGGAGGAGGTTGGATGTGATGAACCATGGTCTTGGTATGGTTGTTGGTGGCAGCCTAGTTTTGGAGACTGTTCAATAAATTCCTGAAGGGCGGTATAGGGAGCAGAATTGTTGACGCGGATTCCCAATGGTGGAGTCGTCGACATATTTCAAGGGAAGCAGGGGTTTTAGGGGCACCATTGATGAGCATAAGGAAGCAGAGTGGTCTCATCTGTGCCTGGGGGACGCCACAGGTGAGTGACTGAGAAGTGCAGGTATGTATGTATGTATGGGGTGATGTTTAGGTAGTGGAAGGGGTGGATGTTTAAAGGGTGGATGTTTAGGTGGTGGGCGTGATGTTTAGGTAGTGAAGGGGTGATGTTTAGGTGGTGTGAAGGGTGTTTAGGGGAGTGAAGGATGTTTAGGGTAGTGGAAGGGTGGATGTTTGGGTGAAGGGTGATGTTGGTAGTGGAAGGGTGGATGTTTGGGGTAGTGGAGTGATGTTTAGGTAGTGGATGGTGATGTTTAGGTAGGAAGTGGTGGTTTTAGGTAGTGAAGGGTGATGTTCTGTAGTAGTGACGTTTAGGTAGTGGGGGCAGATGTCGGCAGTGGAAGGGTGATGTTTGGGTAGGTGAAGGGTGGATGTTTGGGCAGTGAAGGCGGATGTTTGGGTAGTGGAAGGGTGGCTGTGGGTAGTGGGAAGGTGGATGTTTAGGTAGTGGAAGGTGATGTTTAGTAGTGGAAGGGTGGATGTTTAGGTAGTGGAAGGGTGGATGTTTAGGTAGGAAGGGTGGATGTTTAGGTAGTGGAAGGGTGGATGTTTGGATAGTGGAAGGGTGGAGTTTGGGTGTGGAAGGTGATGTTTGGGTAGGGAAGGGTGGATGTTTGGGTAGTGAAGGTGGATGTTTGGGTAGTGGAAGGGTGGATGTTTGGGTAGGGAAGGGTGGATGTTTGGGTAGTGGAAGGTGGATGTTTAGTAGGGAAGGGTGGATGTTTGGGTAGTGGAAGGGTGGATGTTTGGTAGTGGAAGGGTGGATGTTTGGGTAGTGGAAGGTGGATGTTTGGGTAGTGGAAGGTGGATGTTTGGGTAGTGGAAGGGTGGATGTTTGGGTAGTGGAAAGGTGGATGTTTAGGTAGTGGAAGGGTGGATGTTTAGGTAGTGGAAGGGTGGATGTTTAGGTAGTGGAAGGGTGATGTTTAGGTAGTGGAAGGGTGGATGTTTGGAAGGGTGGATGTTTAGGTAGTGGAAGGGTGGATGTTTAGGTAGTGGTGACCAATCGTGTGTTGCTTAATTAATGGGGGAGGAGCTGTGTGTGGGAGGGGAGGAGGGAGGGTGAGATAAGGAAGGAGGGAGGAGATAAGGAAGAAGGAAGGAGGGAGAGAAGCAAGTGGAGGTGAAGGAGAAAGATGGAAGGAATGGAGGATAGGAAAGGAGGGAGAGGGAGGTGAAGGAGGGAGAGAAGGTGAAGGAGGAAGGAATGAAGGAAAAACAACAAACACACGGGCGGCTGAGGAAGGAAGGAGAGAAAGTGTGGCTGATGGGGGGAAGACCCTGGGAGGAGGAGGAGGAGGAGGAGGACCCTGGGGAGGAGAGGAGGGAGGAGGAGGACCCGGGGGAGGAGGAGGAGGAGGAGGAGGAGGAGGAGGAGGAGGGGACTCCCTGGGAGGAGGAGGAGGAGGAGGAGGACCTGGGAGGAGGAGGAGGGGAGGAGGAGGAGGGAGGAGGGAGGAGGAGGAGGGACCCCGGGAGGAGGGGGAGGAGGAGGAGGACCCTGGGAGGAGGGAGGAGGAGGAGGAGGAGGACCCGGGGAGGAGGGGAGGAGGAGGAGGAGGAGGGAGGAGGAGGAGGAGGAGGAGGAAGACCCCGGGGAGGAGGAGGGGAGGAGGAGGAGGACCTGGGGAGAGGAGGGGAGGAGGAGAGGGAGGAGGACCGGGGAGGAGGAGGACCTGGAGGAGGACCCTGGGAGGAGGAGGACCCGGGAGGAGGAGGAGGAGGAGGAGGAGGGAGGAGGAGGAGGAGGAGGACCCGGGGAGGGAGGACCCTGGGAGGAGGAGGAGGACCCCTGGGGGAGGAGGAGGAGGAGGAGGACCCGGGGAGGAGGAGGAGGAGGGAAGACCCTGGGGAGGAGGGAGGAGGAGGAGGAGGAGGAGGACTGGGGAGAGGGAGGGGAGGAGGAGGAGGAGGAGGACCGGGAGGAGGAGGAGGAGGAGGAGGAGGACCCCGGGGGAGGAGGGGAGGAGGAGGAGGAGGAGGAAGACCCTGGGGAGGAGGAGGAGAGGAGGAGGAGGAAGGACTGGGAGGAGGGAGGAGGAACACGGGGAGGGGAGGAGGAGGACACTGGGAGGAGAGGAGAGAAGGAGGACGGGGAGGAGGAGGAGGAGGAAGACGGGGAGGGGAGGGAGGAGGAGGAAGACCCTGGGGAGAGGAGGAGGAGGGGAGGAGGAGGAGGAAGGAAATGACAGGAGAGAATAAGGGAGGAGAGAAGAAAGAAGGAAGGAAGGAGAGAGAAGAAGAAGGAAGAAGGTAGAGAAGAAAGGAGATGTGTTGATGAGGGGGGAAGGAGGGAGGAGGAGGTAGAAGGAGGGAGGAGGAGGAGGTAGAAGGAGGGAGGAGGAGGAGGTAGAAGGAGGGGAGGAGGTAGAAGGAGGAGGAGGTAGAAGGAGGGAGGGAGAGGTAGAAGGAGGAGGAGGAGGGGAGGGAGGAGGAGGAGGAGGAGGAGGAGGTAGAAGGAGGAGGTGGAAGGAGGAGGAGGTAGAAGGAGGGAGGGAAGGATAGATGAGGAGGTAGAAGGAGGGAGGAGGAGGTAGAAGGAGGGAGGATGAAGGAGGAGGGAGGGAGGAGGTAGGAGGAGGAGGAGGTAGAAGGAGGGAGGAGGTAGGAGGAGGAGGGAGGAGGAGGAGGAGGTAGGATGATGTAGATGAGGGAGGAGGAGGAGAAGGAGGGGAGGAGGAGGAGGTAGGAGGGAAGAAGGAGGAGGAGGTAGAAGGAGGAGGAGGTAGAAGGAGGGAGGAGGGAGGAGGTAGAAGGAGGAGGAGGAGAGAAGGAGGAGGGAGGAGGTAGGAGGAGGGAGGAGGAGGAGAGAAGGAGGGAGGAGTGTGAAGGAGGAGGAGGTAAGGAGGATGATAAGGAGGAGGAGGAGGGAAGGAGGAGAGGAGGGAAGGAGGGAGGAGGAGAAGGAGGGAGGGAGAGGTAGGGAGGAGGGAGGAGGAGGTAGAAGGAGGGAGGTAGAAGGAGGAGGAGGTAGAAGGAGGGGAGGTAGAAGGAGGGAGGAGGGGAGGGAGATGAGGGGAGGGGAGGGAGGAGGTAGGGAGGGAAGAAGGAGGGAGGAGGGAAGGAGGAGGAGGAAGGAGGGGAGGGAGGAGGAGGTAAGGAGGGGAGGGGAGGAGGTAGAAGGAGGGAGGGAGGAGGTAGGAGGAGGGAGGGGAGGAGGTAGGGAGGAGGAGGTAGGAAGGAGGGGAGGAGGTAGAAGGAGGGAGGGAGGGGAGGAGGTGAAGGAGGGAGGAGGGAGAGATAGAGTCACGGGAGGGAGGGAGGTGATGACAGACACGCAGTCAGGGTAGTGTGCACATCGCAGCGCCCGTGTGTGTGTATGTATGTGTGTGTGTGTCAGTCACTGCCGCGCACACCTTCATATATGTTGTGTGTCCCCGCTCGGTGTTACCTCCGCTCGCTCTCTGTTACCGACGTCCCCACTGTGTGTTAAGTTCCTGCCCCTTAGTGTGTTGCTGCCAAGGGCGGATCCAGGAGGGTGTGTGGGTTCCTGGTCACCCTTTCCACCCAAAAAATTCTAATAATTGTTCTTTAGTCCCCCAGTGTATGTGGCCTCAGAATGTCCATGTTATTGTGTGGGTGGGCCTCACTGTTCCCCCCACCCACAACTTCTTGGACCCCTCTTTTGATATTCCTGGATCCGCCCCTGTAAGTTTCTCGCCTTATTGTAAGTTACTTCTCTAAGTGTGTGTAGGTGAGGTGAAGTGAGTCCCTTACCTGGTGAAGTGAGTCCCTTACTGGGTGAAGTGAGCCCTCACTGATGAAGTGAGTCCCTACCTGGTGAAGTGAGTCCCTTACCGGGTGAAGTGAGTCCCTACCTGGTGAAGTGAGTCCTTACCTGGGAAGTGAGTCCCTTACCTGGTGAAGTGAGTCCCTACCTGGTGAAGTGAGTCCTTACCTGGTGAAGTGAGCCCCTTACCTGGTAGTGAGCCCTTACCTTGTGAAGTGAGTCCCTTTACCTGATGAAGAGTCCCTTACTTGGTGAAGTGAGCCCCTTACCTGGTGAAGCGAGTCCCTTACCTGGGGAAGTGAGTCCCTACCTGGTGAAGTGAGTCCCTTACCTGGAAGTGAGTCCCTTACCTGATGAAGTGAGTCCCTTACCTGGTGAAGTGAGTCCCTTACCTGGTGAAGTGAGTCCCTTACCTGGTGAAGTGAGTCCCTACCTGGTGAAGCGAGTCCTTACCTGGGGAAGTGAGTCCCTACCTGGTGAAGTGAGTCCCTTACCTGGTGAAGTGAGTCCCTTACCTGATGAAGTGGAGTCCCCACCTGGTGAAGTGAGTCCCTTACCTGGTGAAGTGAGTCCCTACCTGGTGAAGTGAGTCCCTTTACCTGGGGAAGTGAGTCCCTTATTTGGTGAAGTGAGCCCTTACCGGGTGAAGTGAGTCCCTTACCTGGTGAAGTGAGTCCTTACCTGGTGAAGTGAGTCCCTTACTTGGTGAAGTGAGTCCCTTACTTGGTGAAGTGAGTCCCTTACCTGGTGAAGTGAGTCCTTACCTGGTGAAGTGAGTCCTTACCTGGTGAAGTGAGTCCCTTACCTGGTGAAGTGAGTCCCTTACCTGGTGAAGTGAGTCCCTTACCTGGTGAAGTGTTATCTATCTATGAGTAAAAATGTCTTATGTATGTATGTATGTATACCAGTATATGTGTGTATGTTACGTACCGTATGTGTTATGTCAGATTTATGTATGTGTTGTATGTTGTGTGTGTATTATCATGTGCGTATCGTATGTGTGTGTGTGTCATGTATGTATGTTGTGGAGGCGTGGTAGGAAACTTTCACTGGGTCTCTTATTTGACAGAAAGTGAAAAAGAAAGTATTGGCGTTAACTTGTGTTCCAAAAATGATTCGGTTTGTTCATAATGATTCGGTTGGTTTGAGATAGTCTTGTGTTAGGAATGATTCGGTGTGTTAGATTAAGACTGGAGCCCAATACTACTGGATTAGATTAAAACCTAACCCAACCTATCCCAGCCCCAAACCTACCTAACCTAACCTATCCCAGCCCTAAACCTACCTAACCTCACCTATCCCAGCCCTAAACCATACCTAACCTCACCTATCCCAGCCCTAAACCTACCTAACCTAACCTATCCCAGCCCTAAACCTTACCTAGCCTCACCTATCCCAGCCCTAAACCTTACCCAGGCTCACCTATCCCAGCCTTAAACCTTACCTAGCCTAACCTATTCCCAGCCCTAAACCTTACCTAACCTCACCTATCCCAGCCCTAAACCTAACCTAAACCCAACCCAACGCAACCCTAAACCTAACCTATCCCAGCCCTAAACCTAACCTAACCCTAAACCTTACCTAGTCTCACCTATCCCAGCCCCAACCCAACCTAACCTCACCTATCCCAGCCCTAAACCTAACCTAAACCCAACCCAACCCAATCCAACCTAACCCAACGTAAACCTAACCTAACCCACCAAGCAACCTCTATCACGGGGCGTCCTGCAAGGTGGTGATCCTGGGCTGTTTCCTGCATCCGCTGTCGAGTGTTAAATGCTGTGGTTTCCTGCGCCCTGTGTGTGTGTGTGTGTGTGTGTGTGTGTGTGTGTGTGTGTGTGTGTGTGTGTGTGTGTGTGTATGTGTGTGTGTGTGTGTGTGTGTGTGTGTGCCTTGCCTGTCTATCTGTCTATGTATGTCTGTCTGTGTGCGTGTGTAGGTACTGTATGTTTGTGTCTGTGTGTGTATGTAGGTATGTATGTACTGTATGTGTGTGTATGTATATGTACCTGTCTGCCTGTATGTGTGTGTGTCTGGCTGTCTATGTATGTATATTTGTGTATGTATGTATGTACGTGTGTGTGTGTGTGTGTGTGTGTGTGGGTGATACAACACACTGTCTTTGTGTAGACATCAGCAGCTGTGTGTGTGTCTTTTTGTTTGCTTTGTGGAGTGATTGTTTACTGGAGACTTGATTAGTTTGTTTGCTTGTGAGATGATTGTTTGAGTGGATTGTTTGTTTGTGAGATGATTGTTTGAGTGGATTGTTTGCTTGTGGGATGATTGTTTGAGTGGGTTGTTTGCTTGTAAGTGAGATGATTGTTTGAGTGGGTTGTTTGCTTGTGAGATGATTGTTTGAGTGGGTTGTTTGCTTGTAAGTGAGATGATTGTTTGAGTGGGTTGTTTGTTTGTGAGATGATTGTTTGAGTGGGTTGTTTGCTTGTAAGTGAGATGATTGTTTGAGTGGGTTGTTTGTTTGTGAGATGATTGTTTGAGTGGGTTGGTTGCTTGTGAGATGATTGTTTGAGTGGGTTGTTTGCTTGTGAGATGATTGTTTGAGGGTTGGTTGCTTGTGAGATGATTGTTTGAGGGTTGTTTGCTTGTGAGATGATTGTTTGAGGGTTGTCTGCTTGTGAGATGATTGTTTGAGGGTTGTTTGTTTGTAAGGGAGATGATTGTTTGAGTGGGTTGTTTGTTTGTAAGTGAGATGATTGTTTGGAGGGTTGTTTGTTTGTAAGTGAGATGATTGTTTGAGTGGGTTGTCTCTTTGTGAGATGATTGTTTGAGTGAGTTGTTTGCTTGTGAGATGATTGTTTGAGTGGGGTTGTTTGCTTGTGAGATGATTGTTTGAGGAGTTGTTTGCTTGTAAGTGAGATGATTGTTTGAGTGGGTTGTTTGTTTGTGAGATGATTGTTTGAGTGGGTTGTTTGTTTGTGAGATGATTGTTTGAGTGGGTTGTTTGTTGCTTGTGAGATGATTGTTTGAGGGTTGTCTGCTTGAGATGATTGTTTGAGTGGGTTGTTTGCTTGTGAGATGATTGTTTGAGTGGGTTGTTTGCTTGTAAGTGAGATGATTGTTTGAGTGGGTTGTTTGTTTGTGAGATGATTGTTTGAGTGAGTTGTCTGCTTGTAAGTGAGATGATTGTTTGAGTGGGTTGGTTGCTTGTGAGATGATTGTTTGAGAGTTGTTTGTTTGTGAGATGATTGTTTGAGTGAGTTGTTTGTTTGTGAGATGATTGTTTGAGTGGGTTGTCTGCTTGTAAGTGAGATGATTGTTTGAGTGAGGTTGGTTGCTTGTGAGATGATTGTTTGAGTGAGTTGTTTGCTTGTGAGATTGTTTGAGTGGGTTGTCTGCTTGTAAGTGAGATGATTGTTTGAGTGAGTTGTTTGTTTGTGAGATGAT
>NW_024744006.1:90000-100000 GCF_018991925.1 Homarus americanus | reverse complement strand
CACTTATGTATCACTATGTATCGTCTATGTATCGCTTATGTATCAATATGTATCGCTAAGGGGTGTCTGAACAATTTTATGCCTGTATCCTGTTATTTACTTAAACTTTAGCAAAGCATTTGACAGAGTACCGCATCAGAGGCTTCTGAGAAAGTTAAGGCTCATGGTATCGAGGGGAAAGTTTTAAATTGATAAAATCATGGCTCACCAATAGAACACAGAGGGTCAGCGTAGATGGTGTTAAATCTGAGTGGGGCCGTGTAACCAGTGGGTCCCTCAGGGCCAGTACTAGGCCCACTCTTGTTCATAATCTACATAACGATCTAGATACTGGATCAGCAGTGACATAAGCAAGTTTGTGGATGACACCAAAATAGGCGGCAGATTAATTCAGGGCAGGATGCAAATGCACTACAGGAGGATTTAAATATACTGCAGGAGTGGTCAGAAAATGGCAAATGAAATTCAACACCAGCAAGTGCAGCGTACTTAATATTGGAAGAACTAATACTTATGTGTACAGCCTTAACAACATCAACCTAGAGAAGTCGACTTGTGAAAGAGACCTAGGGTACTTAAGCCCGACCTACGGCCTAGAAAACAGTGCGTTAATGTTCGAAATAAGGCAAACAGAGTATTGGGTTTTATATTAGAAGTGTAAGTAACAAGAGTGCAGAGGTCTTATTGCAACTATATCTTGCGCTAGTCAGGCCTCACCTCGATTATGCGGTTCAGTTCTGGGCCCCTATTATAGAATGGATATAAATTCACTAGAGTCGGTGCAGCGAAGAATGACAAAAATGATTCCGGGACTTAGAAACCTTCCATATCAGGATAGGCTAAAGAAACTAACTTACATTCCCTAGAAAGACGAAGAGTGCGGGGAGATATGATAGAAGTATTTAAGTGTGAAAGGAATCAATAAAGGGACATAGATAAAGTTCTATATCCGAGCAGGATAGGACTCGGAGCAACGGATTCAAGTTGGATAAGTTTAGGTTTAGGAGGGAGATAGGAAGAAACTGGTTCACCAATAGGGTGGTGGACGTGAACAAGCTTAGCAACTTTGTAGTAAGTGCTGGAACTCTGGAAAGTTTCAAAAGGAGGCTAGATAGATTCATGGATGATAGAGAGTGGTAGTAACTCTCGACAGGCTGCCATGCACAGGCCAACCGGCCTATTGCAGACTCCTTATTTTATGTTCTTATGTTCTAACAACCAGATAAGACATTGCAATGGAACTATAGGTTAGTTAGGCAGCTTCCACACCTTAAACACTGGGTCATGCAGCTCTCAGGGTGTGGTTGTTGTTGGCGACAGCTTTACACCTTAAACACTGGGTCATGCAGCTCGTTAACTCAGGGTGTGGTTGTTGTGTTGTGACAGCTTCACACCTTAAACACTGGGTCATGCAGCCCGTTAACTCAGGTGTGGTTGTTGATTTGTGACAGCTTCTACACCTTAAAACTGGGTCATGCAGCTTGTTAACTCAGGGTGTGGTTGTTTTGTTGGTGACAGCTTCTACACCTTAAATACTGGGTCATGCAGCCCGTTAACTCAGGGTGTGGTTGTTGATTTGGCGACATCTTTTAAACCTAAACACTGGGTCATGCAGCTCGTTAACTCAGGGTGTGGTTGTTGTGTTGGCGACAGCTTCTACACCTTAAACAAATTCACACCTAGGTGACCCTTGGGCCGGCCATATTCTCACATGAGGGGCAACCATTAATATTATTATTATTATTATTATTATATTATTATTATTATTATTATTAGTGTTGTTGTATGTAAGTGCGTCAGAGAGTGTGTTGAGGCAGTGTGTGTGTGTGTGTGCAGAGATGGGTGAATTATGAACTGGGAAGGAAGTCTCATCTACTGTGGGTGACGCCCTACAGTGTGGGGGTGGTAGTGGTTGTGTGAGTAGTGGTAATGTGGTAGATAAATAGTAGTAGTAGTATGGTGGTAGTGGTAGTAGACGATGCGAAGAAAACAAAATACTTTGACTAGAATTGTGGTTATCGATGGTGGTAGTCAAATGGCTGTAGTTGTGGTAATGGTGCCGTGTTTAAAATGACCTCAACCGGTTGTATACATAACAAGGGTCAAAGGTCACAGCTCAAGACACTACGGGATAACCTGGTGCCATAGTGTTATGGTCGTAAGGTTGTTAACGGGTTGGGTTGTTAGTGCATTAACATAACTAAAATCACTTTTAACATGACTCGAAAGGCCAAACCGTGTGTGTGTTTGTTTGTTTGAATGATGGAAGAGAGGAAATGCTGTCTCGAGCTACCACTATCTTCACCATTCAATCACCACCATTACTACTACCGGCACCCACTCAACAACCACTATCACCATCATCCCCAGCACAGATTACCAGCAACTACCATCATTACCATCACCAACCCCACTATCAACCAGTACCCACCACCACCACCCTACCCTACCACCACACTTCTCTACTACTACCACCACCTACCACTATCATTCATCACCAAACCACTATCAACCAGTACCCACCACCACTCACCTACCCCTACCACCACCACTTCTACTACTACTACCACCACTACTATCATTACCATCACCAACCACCACTATCAACCAGTACCCACCACCACTCTCACCTTTCCACCACTTCCTACTACTACTACCACTACCACTACCACTATCATTACCTTCCCCAACCATATCAACCAGCACCCACCACTCACCAACACTACTACCCCTCTACCACCACCCATACCACCCCTACCCACCACCTACCTACCACCTACTCCCACCCTACACACCCCTACCCCTACCACCACTACCACCACACCACCACCCCTACACACCCCTACCTACCACCCCTACCACTCCTTACCACCACCTACCTACCTACACACACACCACACACACACCACCCCTACCCATTTCCCTACCCCTACCACACACCCCTACCCACACACACACACCCCCCTACCACCACCCCTACCTACCCCTACACACCGACACACACGTGGGGTTCCTGATAAGCCACTCTAGTAAATGTCGTCCTTGGCCCAGCATTTTCGAGTTCCTGAGTCTCGTCCTGTCTATCATGTTTCGTCCTGTTCTATCATGTTTCGTCCTGTTCCATCCTGTTTCGTCCTGTTCTATCATGTTTCGTCCTGTTTCATCCTGTTCCGTCCTGTTCCATCATGTTTCGTCCTGTTTCGTCCTGTTCCATCCTGTTTCGTCCTGTTCCATCATGTTTCGTCCTGTTTCATCCTGTTTCGTCCTGTTCCATCATGTTTCGTCCTGTTCCATCATGTTTCGTCCTGTTTCATCCTGTTTCGTCCTGTTCCATCATGTTTCGTCCTGTTCCATCATGTTTCACGCTGTTTCGTCCTGTTCCATCATGTTTCGTCCTGTTCCATCCAGTTCCATCCTGTTCCGCTGTTCCACGCCGTTTCATCGAGGACTCTGCACGGATAGGGAAGTCAGGCCTGTAAATGGAAAGGGACGATTCAGTTTACGATTATTTGTTTTACAGATCGATTTACAAATTCTTGTTTACAGTACTGGTGGTGATGGTGGTGGTGGCGATGGTGGTGGTAGTGGTAGTGGCGATGGTGGTAGTAGTGGTAGTGGCGATGGTGGTGAGTGATGTAGTGGCGATGGTGGTGGTAGTGGTAGTGGCGATGATGTAGTAGTGGTAGTGGTGATAATGGTGGTAGTGATAGTGGCGATGGTGTGGTAGTGATAGTGGGATGGTGGTGGTAGTGATGGTGGTAGTGGTGATAATGGTGTGTATTGCGATGGTGGTGTGAGTGGCGATGGTGGTAGTAGTGTGGTGGTGATAATGGTGGTAGTGATATGGTGGCGATGGTGGTAGTGAGTGGTAGTGGCGATAGTTATTAGTAGTGGTAGTGGTGATAATGTGGTAGTGATAGTGAGATAATAATGGTAGTGGTGATAATGGTAATGTGGTAGTAGTGTTGATAATTGGTGGTAGCAGTAATGGTGGCGATGAGTGTAGCAGTGGTAGTGGTGATAATGGTGATCTCCACTAACATTGCTGTCGTAGTGATGTCTTCTTCTCCTCCTCCTCTCCTCCTTCCCTCCCCTCCTCTCTCCTTCCCTCCCTCCTCCTCCTCCTTCTCCCTCCTCCTCCTCCTCCTCCTTCCCTCCCTCCCTCCCTCCTCCTCTCTCTCCTCCTCCTCCTCCTCCTCCTCTCCTCCTCCTCCTCCTCCTCCTCTCCTCCTCCTCCTCCTTCTCTCCCTCCTCCTTCTCCCTCTCCTTCCCTCCCTTCCTTCCTCCTCCCTCCTCTCCCCTCCCTCCTCCTCTCCTTCTCTCTCCTCTCCTCCTCCTCCTCCTCCCTCCTCTCTCCTCCTCCTCCTCCTCCTCCCTTTTCTCCTCCTCCCCTCTTTCTCCTCTCCTCCTCCTTTCTCCCTCCTCCCCTCTTCCCTCCTCCTCCCCTTGATTTATATAATTTCTGAGTCACTTGTGTATGTATGCCTGTGTATACCTGTATGTATGTATGTATGTGTATGATGGACGGTACGGAAGGCTATAGAACCACAAACTAACCATAATTGGATGAGGTTTGACCCTTATTGCCCATCCTATGCCTATGGCCCTTGGGGAAACCGTGGTTAGGTTGAACTAGGTTAGGTTAGGTTAGACTAGGTTAGGTTAGGCTAGGTTGGGTTATGGGTTGACTAGGTTGGGTTAGGTTAGGTTAAAAGAAGCACTTGAGGTTATTTAACATATCCATAGAGTTAATTAGCCTGGGTGACTGCCTAACACCTGTACTCAATATCGTACTCTGTAACATGACCATGGTTAAACTGTACTCATTAGAATACAACTGCTCATTAATACCATGATAAAAGAAACTGTACTCTTAACACGACTATAGGTAAACTGTACTCATGGCAGGTAATGAACGGACTCTGGTGGGGTAAACTGTACTCTAATACGACCATAGGTAAACTGTACTCATGGCAGGTAATGAACGGACTCTGGTGGGTAAACTGTACTCATGGCAGGTGTAATGAATGGACTTGTGTAAACTGTACTCATGGCAGGTAATAGATGGACTCGTGGGTAAACTGTACCTAATACGACCATAGGTAACTTTATACTCATGGCAGGTAATGAATGGACTCTGGTGTGGAGTACTGTACTCATGGCAGGTAATGAACGGACTCTGGTGGGGTAAACTGTACTCTAATACGACCATAGGTAAACTGTACTCATGGCAGGTAATGAACGGACTCTGGTGGGAATGTAAATGCTCTAATACGACCATAGGTAAACTGTACTCATGGCAGGTAATGAATGGACTCTGGTGGGGTAAACTGTACTCTAATACGACCATAGGTAAACTGTACTGTACTCATGGCAGGTAATGAATGGACTCTGGTGTGTAAACTGTACTCGCAGGTAATGAACGGACTCTGGTGGGTAAACTGTACTCTAATACGACCATAGGTAAACTGTACTCATGGCAGGTAATGAATGGACTCTGGTGGGGTAAACTGTACTCATGGCAGGTAATGAACTGACTCTGGTGGGTAAACTGAGTCCAGGTGACGGGTGCAAGTGGTTGGCTGTGTTGCAAATTACTCGCTTATTACCAACACCGTCTCTTGAGGCTGAAAACTGAGCCACCACAACCACTAGCAACCACCATCACAACCACTACTAGCTACCACCACTAGCTACCACTACTACCACTAATAGCTACCACCACTACCACCATCACAACCACGACTAGCTACCACCACTACCACCATCACAACCACTACTAGCTACCACCACTAGCTACCACTACTACCACTAATAGCTACCACCACTACCACCATCACAACCATTTATTAGCTACCACCACTACCACCATCACAACCACAACTAGCTACCACCATCACAACCACTACTAGCTACCACCACTAGCTACCACTACTACCACTAATAGCTACCACTACTACCACCATCACAACCACGACTAACTACCACCACTACCACCATCGTAACCACAACTAGCTACCACCATTACCACTAGTTACCACCATTACCACTACCTATCACCACTAGCTGCCACCATCACCACTAGTTACCACCATCACCACTAGCTACCACTATTACCACCATCACTATTACCACTAGCTACCACCATTGCTACAACCACTAGCCACCAACATCACCACTACCACCATTGCTACAGTCACTTCTACCACCACCACCACTAGCTATCACCACTACCACAACCACCACTACCTATAGCTACCACCATTACTACAACCACCATTGCCACAACCACCACTACCACCACCACCACAGCCCACTCACCGCAATCACCACCACCAGCTACAACTACGACTACCACCACTAACTATATGACCACTACTACCACCGCCTCGAACTACCACAATCATCACCACAACTACCACCACTACCACCACAACCTACCACCGCCTCGAACTACCACAATCATCACCACAACTACCACCACTATCACCACTTCAGTCACCAACACTCATTCGGTTGATGGTGGTAGTGGTGATGGCAGTAGTGGTGGTGATGGCAGCAGTGGTGATGGTGGTAGTTGTGATGGTAGTAGTGGTGGTGATGGCAGTAGTGGTGGTGATGGTGGTGGTAGTAGTGGTGATGATAGTAGTGGTAATGGTGGTTGAAGTCTTGTGATGGTGGTGGTGATGGTAATAGTGGTGATGGTTGTAGTGGTGATGGTAGTAGTGGTGGTTGTGGTAATTGCGGTACCTGAGAGAGAAACGTGACCAACCACAAGTATTTACCAGCTCTGTCACTACCACTATATGTCTGGTTGTTGCTGGTAGTTGTGGTTATTGTGGTTGATGCATGAGATGGTTGCGTCAACACCTTTAACCATTCGCTGGTAGTTAGTGGTGGTTGTTACTGGAGGGATGGTGGTAGTGGTGGTTGTTGCTGGAGTGAGGGATAGTGGTAGTGGTGGTTATTACTGGAGTGATAGTGGTAATTGTGGTTGATGATACCAATAAGAGGGAAGAAAAATGATACCACAACTACAACCATTCGGCCTAATGGTGGTTGTTGTGAATGGTTGTAGCGGTAGAAGGTGAGGGGACGAATTTGAGAGAGAGAGAGAGAGACGAAGAGAAAATGAAATAAAAGAGATAGGAAAAACAAGAGAGAGAGAGAGAGAGCGCCATTACTCTCCACAGGTGTACAATACTCATGACAATTACCTGTTGTTCACCTGTCCAGCCTTTGAGAGTATCAGTGCTGGGGAAACGGTGCTGGAATCAGGCTTATAACTGTGTGTGTGTGTGTGTGTGTGTGTGTGTGTGTGTGTGTGTGTGTGTGTGTGTGTGTGCTGAAATGATAGGGAGGGGGGGGTAGTGAAAGTGGTGGGGGGGAGGTAGAGAGGGGTCAGGAGAGATAGGGAGGGGTGAGGTGAGGTGAAAGGATATTAGAGGTGGGGGAGGAAGTTATAGTTTGGAAATTGAAGAAGTTTAGGAGGAGGTAAGAGAGGGCGGGCTGACCGCCTTGCTAAGCTAATAGTGTGTTAGGGTTGTGTCATGGGTTAGTTATTGTCTGTCGGTACAGGCACTAGACATCCTACCCTGTCCCATTTATGTGTGTTTTAAGGGCCTTATTTCATATTCCGCCGACCCTACTGGCGGATGCTGGTCTAGGGAGGTTGTCTATTGCCTGGCCGTATAGATCGGGGGTGGTAATGGACCTTTTGAGATTTGGTAATTTTTCGGGAACCATGTATGGTTGTTGTCGTTACCTGGTGGGAGTCTTTGAAGGAGTTCTTGCTCTGATCGTTCTATCTTTTGCCAGATTCTGCTGGCCAGGGTGTGCAGCTGCTGGTTGATGAGTTTCATTCTCAGGTCTCTATGTATCTTGGCTGTGGTTCTGGTGAAGGGGTATCTTTCACCTGTGACGAATCTTAGGGCTTCATTTTGGACCACCTGTAATTTTAATATTTGAGTGGTGCTCATAGTATGAAGAGGTACTGCTGGGTAAGTTAATATCGGTGTGATAAATGATGTCACCAGGCGGAGTTTTATTTTCTCAGGAAGCTCTTTAAAGCGGTATAGTTTTCTCAGCTCTCGTCTTGCCTTCTCCTTCCTGGTGTGGACATGGTGGGAGTAACCTGTCGTGGATATATGCAGGCCCAGGAGGGTGCCTCTGTGCCACTGTGAATTTTGCGAGGCTGGTGATAGTAGTAGTGGTGGTAGTGGTGATGGTAGTAGTGGTGGTGTTGAGAGGGAGGTAGAGAGAGTGGGGGGAGGAGGTAGAGAGGGTGGAGGAGAGGAAGAAGAGAGGGTGGAGGAGGTAGTGTTAAATTATTACACAAGGTTACTAATGGGGGCGGGGGAAGTGAGAGCACCTGGTCTGGATGAGTGGGCGTGAGGGTGGGGGCGGGTGGGTGGGGAGCAACCACCTCACCCAGCCACCCTCTCTCTTTAACTCATTGTGTTGTAAAGTGTAGGGGGTAGTGGTTCAGTATGTGTAGGTGTGTGTGTGTGTGTGTGTGTGTGTGTGTGTGTGTGTGTGTGTGTGTGTGTGTGTGTGTGTGTGTGTTTTAATATTGATATCAGATGTTTAAACCATGGGGAGAAGAGGGGAGGGGAGAAGAGGGAGGGGAGAAGAGGAGGAGGAGGGTTGGAGAGAATGAGAAAGTGACTAGCCTAGCAGTAACGAAGTGGGGGGTGGGGTGGGGTGGTGGTTGTGCATGTTGTGTAGCGGTTCAGGCAGAAGTTTGGTCGTTAACAATGGTCACAGGTGTTGTTTAATGGTCGTTGACCCGTACACACACACGTACACACACATACATACACACACACACACATACACACACATACATACATACATACATACACACACACACACACCCTGATCTCGATACCTGATTGGTCGTCCACCTTAATCACCCTTGATTAACGTGACGTGATTGGATGGCTCGGGTTATGAATTACCCTGCCTTAATTACCACTAGAGTGTGACGCATTTAACGAGTTGATATTTCCTGGCCTCTGATTGGTCCACATGTTGTGTTTACTAGATAATAGGACCTTTGGATCACCTGAAGATTAACCACCCTAACTCTAACCTACCCTAATCTAACCTATCCTAACCTAACCTACCCTACCCTAATCCAACCCAACTCCCTGAGGTAGCACAAGGATTATTATTATTATTATTATTATTATTATTATTATTATTATTATTATTATTATTATTCTCGTGTGTGTGTGTGTGTGGCTTCCGGTAACTGCAGTCGTCATAAGCAGTTGGTCACACTGGTTCGATTCCTCCTCCTTGCCACTTCTGTAGCCTGTTGTGTTCGAAATGGTGGTAGTAGTGGTGGTAGAACCGACCCTCCTTCCACTGGATGGTGAGATCTTCCAACACAGGACTTCAAATACATCTAACGAAGCCCGTGTGGACGTCAGTGCTCGAGGATTCTGGACGCGGGGACAGCGAGCTTTCTTCGACATCAGGATTTTTGATCCCATGGCCGTTTGTCACCGTAACTTAGCTCTCGATGCTGCACATAGGAGGAACGAGAACGACAAGAGAAGGGCATATGGGGAGAGAATTGAGAACGTTGATCAAGGCAGCTTCACTCCTCTAGTGTTGACAACCTCTGGTGGGATGGGACCAAGTGCAAGATGTTTCTACGCCAGACTCGCGGAGGTGATCTCCGAACAGAAGCAGCAGCCCACAAGTTATGTTACAGCCTGGATGAGATGTCGACTGTCCTCTCTCCTTAGGTCGGCTTTGCTCTGCCTCAGGGGAACGAGAGCTTCTGCCCCAAAGCCGACAACAGTTGCAGATATTGACTATGAGGCAACAGTCACTGAATGCCTCATAGATCTGCGGCTCAACACAGCTAGGATAGTTACTTATGTATTAGGATATTTACTATTAAGGTAATAAAATGGTGGCGAAGGTGTGGCTATTGGGGGAGGCTGGAGGCCACGTGGTGGTAGTAGTGGTGGTTGTGGTAGTAGTG
>NW_024744006.1:82500-87500 GCF_018991925.1 Homarus americanus | reverse complement strand
GCGCCAGTCAGTACTCTGCCGCCCGGACTTAAGGCTGTGTGCGTGGGCGGGTGTGGGCGGTACAGGAGTCACCGCAAGGCTTCTCTATTGTGGCACTGTTGACACTCGTGGATATTAGTGCCAGTACATGTGGTTGAGGCACCCTAGTGAATTAGTGCCTGATTTAACCTAACCTAACCCATTGCTAGCCTAACCTAATCTAACCTAACCTAACCTAACCCATTGCTAGCCTAACCTAATCTAACCTCACCTAACCTAACCCAACCCATTGCTAACCTAACCTAACCTAACCTCACCTAGCCTAACCCAACCCATCGCTAACCTAACCTAACCCATTCCTAACCTAACCTAACCTAACCTAACCTCAACGTAATTCTAACCATCAGGTGAAATAAACTAGGGTGTCTTTTCTTCAGGTGTTCCTCCAATTACCATTCTGAGAACAGGTGTATTAAATGCCTCCTCGACAGGTGTGTAGTCGGCGAAACACACCTGCTTGGAACGGATACACACCTGCTTGGCGCGGAACACACCTACATGTAACGGAACACACCTGCTTGGAACGGATACACACCTGCTTGGAACGGATGCACACCTGCTTGGCGCGGAACACACCTACATGTAACGGAACACACCTGCTTGGCGCGGAACACAGCTACATGGAATTAACAGTGAAAAGTGATACGCAAGAACCATTGGAACGTTCCGATTTAACATTGGAACTTTTCGCGGACTAACATTGGAACTTTTTGTATATCTGTTAACAAAGGTACCACAGTGTAAATGACCATTGCAATTGAACTTTTACTTCCCCAAAATGTATCGAACTTTACCATAAGAAAGTTTTACGTAAGATTCAATTTGAACTTTTGGGAAATTTTTAAACTTTTTCAATTTCTGTGACCCAAATAATTTTTTTTTTAAAGTTTTATTGCATAGAATAACCAATTGAACTTTTCTGAATAACTGTCGGAACTTTGACTGTTTCTTATCAATGGTGTTTAAGTTTTGTGTATAAACAAGTGTAGAACTTTCGTGAACTTCCTCTCAATTTACGTTTAGTGGCAAGTTTTTTCTGATTGTTGAACTTTGTTACTAAACCAATGGAACTTTTTGGCATTGAACCATTGGAACTTTTGCTACTTAATCGATGGAACTTTTGCTACTGAGAGAGCTTAAGGTTAGGTTAGGAAGCGAGAGAACTGAGAGAGATTATCGCTGAGGGGGTGAGAGACGGTGAGAATTATTTCCCATTCAGCGCTGAGAGAACTGAGAGGTGAGGGGGGGTGGGGGAGGGGGATGGGGGAGTGGGGGGGTAAGGTAAGGAGGAGACGTTCCCGTTCAGAGGTGAGACGCAACATTGTCACCACCAAAAACCTCAGTGCATTCAGAGAGTTCTTTCAGTCAGGTCAGTAAGGGCTGCCTCAGTATAAGTTCAGATTTCAGCATTTTTTTTTCTGGAAGTTCAATTTTGTAGGAGTAAAGTTTTTTTGTTGAACTTTTATTATAGGTTCTAAAAGTTTATTTAATCTGAAGTAAAAAAGTTCTGGGAGTTTGAACCTAAAATAAGGAAAGTTCTGGTAATTTGAACCTAAAATAAGGAAAGTTCTGGTAGTTTGAACCTAAAATAAGGAAAGTTCTGGGAGTTTGAGCCTAAAATAAGGAAAGTTCTGGTAGTTTGAACCTAAAATAAGGAAAGTTCTGGTAGTTTGAACCTAAAATAAGGAAAGTTCTGGTAGTTTGAACCTAAAATAAGGAAAGTTTGGTAGTTTGAGCCTAAAATAAGGAAAGTTCTAGTAGTTTGAACCTAAAATAAGGAAAGTTCTGGTAGTTTGAACCTAAAATAAGGAAAGTTCTGGTAGTTTGAGCCTAAAATAAGGAAGTTCTGGTAGTTTGAACCTAAAATAAGGAAAGTTCTTATAGTTTGAACCTAAAATAAGAAGTTCTGGTAGTTTGAGCCTAAAATAAGGAAAGTTCTGGTAGTTTGAACCTAAAATAAGGAAAGTTCTGGTAGTTTGAACCTTAAAATAAGGAAAGTTCTGGTAGTTTGAACCTAAAATAAGGAAAGTTCTGGTAGTTTGAACCTAAAATAAGGAAAGTTCTAGTAGTTTGAACCTAAAATGAGGAAAGTTATGGTAGTTTGAGCCTAAAATAAGGAAAGTTCTGGTAGTTTGAACCTAAAATAAGGAAAGTTCTGGTAGTTTGAGCCTAAAATAAGAAAGTTCTGGTAGTTTGAACCTAAAATAAGAAAGTTCTGGTAGTTTGAACCTAAAATAGGAAAGTTCTGGTAGTTTGAACCTAAAATAAGGAAAGTTCTGGTAGTTTGAGCCTAAAATAAGGAAAGTTCTGGTAGTTTGAACCTAAAATAAGGAAAGTTCTGGTAGTTTGAACCTAAAATAAGGAAAGTTCTGGTAGTTTGAACCTAAAATAAGGAAAGTTCTGGTAGTTTGAACCTAAAATAAGGAAAGTTCTGGTAGTTTGAACCTAAAATAAGGAAAGTTCTGGTAGTTTGAACCTAAAATAAGGAAAGTTCTGGTAGTTTGAACCTAAAATAAGGAAAGTTGTGAAAATATATTTATAAAGTGATTATAAGTGTAAAGTGACATAGATATTGACTCACTTAACTAGAGAAGAGTCATAAGTAAGACCGTATAAGTGTGTCATTGTAAGTAGATATTTATAAGTGTTTATTCTCACATACTTATATTTACTTATATTACTTAAATCAGGTTAATTTTTAAGTGAACGATACTGAAAGACGATAAGAAGAGGAATTGGTAACTGATATGTGATGATAACGAACGATACATAGAGAGAAATGGCGATAAAACGAAGAATTATGGATTAATACGTAAAACCGAACGATGATTAAAGAATAAATTAACGATAGAGAATGAAAATAGTGACAAAATAGACGAAAATAGTGAAAAATAGACGAAAATGGTGTAAAATAGACGAAAATGGTGAGAATAGCGAAAATGGTGAAAATAGGCAAAATGGTGACAAAATAGACGAAAATGGTGAAAATAGACGAAAATGGTGACAAAATAGACGAAAATAGTGACAAAATAGACGAAAATAGTTGAGAAAATAGACGAAAATAATGAGAAATAGGCAAAATAGTGACAAAATAGGGAAGAAAATAATAGGAAAATAGACGAAAATAGTGACAAATAGACGAAAATAGTGACAAAATAGACGAAAATAGTGAAAATAGACGAAAATGGTGAAAAATAGACGAAAATGGTGAAAATAGACATGACTCACAAGACAGTCATTATGAGGTGTATGAGAAATGAATTTGGTCATGTCAGCGAAGTGAGTCAGTGTTGCGAGTCAGTGAGATGAGTCGGTGTTGCGAGTCAGTGAGTAGAGTGTTAACTTGACCTGACTTGACTTAATCCCCAGCCAGTTCACTCAGATACTTGGTCAGGCATTCAGTTAACTAACCTATCAGTTTACCGGACAATCAGTCGACTAGTGAATCAGCAACCAGGAAATCAGTCAACTAGCTAATGACTCAACTAGCAAACCAGCCAATCAACCAATCAGAGAGGCAGCTGGACATGACCTTGTTAGACTCGGCTGTGTAGTTAATATCTGGTTCATAGCACTGTCTTGCCCTCCCCACACGCTGATAAGGGCGAAAAGATGGTGTTTGTTTACAGTCAGTTTAACGTAGGTATTTCCAATGTTGTTTGACATTGTATACATAAAGTTAGTGTCTGTATGTGTGTGTGTTTTGCTGTAGGAAGAGTGTGTGTGTGTGTGTGTGTGTGTGTGTGTTTGTTTGTTTGTCGTGGAAGGAACATTTTTGTTTGTTTATCTGTTTGTTTATCCTTGTTTGTTTGCTTTTGTTCGTTTGTTTCAGGTCAGGATTCGAGATTGGGTTCAAATCTAGATTCAGGGTTTGGATCAGGATTCGGGTTTTGGTTTCAAGTCTGGGTTAGGGTTAGGGTTCGGGGTCAAGATTCAGGTCAAATTTCTGATCAGGATTAAAGGTTTGGGTTCAGGGTTCGGGTTCGGGGTTCGGTTCGGGTTCGGGTTCGGGTTCGGGTTAAGAGTGCCGTGTACAGGGTGATGAAGCACTACCTTTTATTCACATTACATACACTCATCTGCAATCTCTTTCCGGTGTGAGTTGGTGGGGTGAGGTGTAAGGGTGAGGTGTAGGGGCGGGTGTAGGGTGAGTGGGGGAGGAGTAGGAAGGTGAGGTGTGGGGGCAGAACTCGCTGGGTTACCAGGTCATGACTGAGGTGTGAGGATAGCGGGGTCATAGAGAGAGAGGCTTCTATAATGTCATTCCTTCCTCCTCCTCTTCTCCCTCCTCCTCTTCCTCCTTTTCCTCTTCTCTTCCTCTTCCTCCTCCTCTTCTCCCCTCCCCTCTTCCTCCTCTCTTCTCCCCTCCTCCCTCTTCTCCTCCTCTTCTCCCTCCTCCCTCCTCCTCTTCTCCCCCTCCCCCTCTCCTCTTCCTCTTCTCCCCTCCCTCTTCCTCTTCCTCTCCTCCTCTTCTCCCCCTCCCCTCTTCCTCTTCCTCCTCTTCTCCCCTCTTCCTCCTCCTCCTCCTCTTCTCCCTCCCCCTTCTTCCCTCCTCCTCTTCTCCCCTCCCTCTTCCTCTTCTCCCCTCCCCCTCTCCTCTTCCTCCCCCCTCCTCCTCCTCTTCCTCCTCCTCTTCGTAATCCGCCCTCAGTACTCAGGGTTGTCCTCTTAACCTAGTACGATAACTCTAAAGTCATCGTCCTCAAGGGTTAATTCGCATTACGTTATATCAGGGGTTCGCTATACAGAGAAAAGTCCGTTATATCGAGGGTTTTATATGTCAGTCCGTTATATGGAGGGTCCGTTATATCGATGTTTTACGCACTGTTATCATCGTATCAGGTGTTATCGTTCAAAAGTTCCACCTTGTTTATCTTAATTACCTGTGTGTGTGTGTGTGTGTGTGTGTGTGTGTGTTAGGTTAGGTTAGGTTGGGTTAAGGATTGGGGTCTTGAAAGGAA
>NW_024744006.1:52500-80000 GCF_018991925.1 Homarus americanus | reverse complement strand
GATTTAGACAGTTTCCTGACTGTCTGGACCGATTTAGAGAGTTTCTCTGACTGTCTTGGACCGATTTAGACATTTTCCCTGACTGTCTGGACCGATTTAGACAGTTTCTGGCTGTCTGGACCGATTTAGACTGTTTCCTGACTGTCTGGACCTTTGGGTTTCTCTGACTGTCTTGGACCGATTTAGACAGTTTCCTGACTGTCTGGACCGATTTAGAGTTTCTCTGACTGTCTGGACGATTTAGACAGTTTCCTGACTGTCTGGACCGATTTAGTTTCTCTGACTCTGGACCGATTTAGACTGTTTCCTGACTGTCTGGACCGATTTAGACAGTTTCCCTGACGGATTAGACGTTTCCTGTTTCTGGACCGTTAGACTGTTTTCTGACTGTGACATTTGCAGTTCCTGACTGTCTGGACCATTTAGACTGTTTCCTGACTGTCTTGGACCGATTTGGTTTTTCTGACTGTCTGGACCGATTAGACAGTTCCCGATCTTGGCCGATTTGACTTTTGACTGTCTGGACCGATTTAGACTGTTTCTCTGACTGTCTTGGACCGATTTAGACTGTTTTTCTGACTGTCTGGACCGATTTAGACTTTTTCTGACTGTCTGGACCGATTTAGACAGTTCCCTGACTGTCTTGGCCGATTTAGACTGTTTGTCTGACTGTCTGGACCGATTTAGACAGTTTAGCTACATACACTCTTCTGTCAGCGGGTGGTCATTATAACTGTCTCTCATTAACTGTTTGGATGAGTTAAAACTGTTATCTGGGATTCCTCTACATGCAAGTTGATGGATGACTGCTATGGATGATTGGTACGGGTGACTGGTATGGATGACTGTCACGGATAACTCTGGTACGGATGACTCACCCAGATCACGGTCGCCTCACCCATCCATCAATCACCCGCTTTACATCCAAGTCATCGCATTTCTTCCTGCATATTAACTTTCTAACTTTCTACTGTCTGAGCTGTGATTGGCTTACTTGTCAGGGCTGTGATTGGCTTACTTGTCAGGGCTGTGATTGGCTTACTTGTCAGGGCTGTGATTGGCTTACATTGTCAGGGCTGTGATTGGCTTATTTGTCAGAGCTGTGATTGGTTTACTGGTCAGGGCTGTGATTGGCTTACTTGTCAGAGCTGTGATTGGCTATTTGTCAGAGCTGTGATTGGTTTACTGGTCAGGCTGTGATTGGCTTACTTGTCACAGCTGTGATTGGCTCTACTTGTCAGAGCTGTGATTGGCTGAAATTATTTTGTAAATGTAAGCGCTGTTGTTGGTGGTGGTGGTGGGGTTTCTCTTAGGTGCGTGAGTGCGTGCATGTATTTCACTCTATCTTGTCCATGCGATATCTTGAGTGAATCGAACCAGATAACAGTGAAACTTGTTAGATGGATATAACCTAATATCATCTAGGACCAGTTCGATAGCCAATGTAATCACTCCATATATCACGAAGTTATAACCATTTTTGTCTGTTATCTTGTCCACATGATAACCAACCAAATTGAACCAGATAACAGTGAAACTTGGTAGATGGATATAACCTAATATCATCTAGGACCAGTTCGATAGCCAATGTAATCCTCCATATATCATAAATTTATAACCAGTTTTGTCTTTGTATGGGTAACCTGGGGGGAGAGACCTAACCTAACCTAACAGAAAAGTATTTGTCTGATCTCAATAGTGTATCGCTTGCAGGAGGGGGTGGGGTAGTTCCTGTTACTCACTTAAGCTGACGAGCCTGTTAGCGGTGTCTGTGTGTGTGTGTGTGTGTGTGTGTGTGTGTGTGCCATCTCTTCTCCGACATCACAAGTATGTTGATGACGTCACGAACACTACAACAAGGCAAGCGGAACGCCCACTTTCTTCTTTCTGTGTGTGTCTGTCTGTCTGTCTGTCTGTCTGTGTGTGTGTGTGTGTGTGTGTGTGTGTGTGTGTGTGTGTGTGTGTGTGTGTGTGGGTAGGAGGGCCAGGGGAAGACAGACACAGACTGGATGGTGGATGGTGAGTGGGTGGATAGTGAAAGGTGGTGGGTAGTGGTCGCCAACCCTCAGAGACAAGACAATGGGTACAGAAGCCTCCAGACAGACAGGACAGCAAAGGAGACAGCAAAAGAATAGACAGACAGACACAGAGTGGAGAGAGAGAGAGAGAATCAGACAGACAGACAGAGAGAGAAACAGACAGACAGAGAGAGAGAATCAGACAGACAGAGAGGAGAGAAAGAGACGAAGAGACAGACAGAGAGAGGAGAAACAGACAGACAGACAGGACAGACAGAGAGAGAGGGAGCAGACAGAGAGAATCAGACAGAGGAGAGAAACAGACGAACAGAGACAGACAGACAGAGAGAAGTTCCAAGGCGAGAAAGTGACAGGTGCTCAAACGTTCTGTCGTAGAAAACTTTTGTCTATTGGCGTTTTAGATATAACAAAAAGCTTTCTAGTGTGAAATCCAGACAGGCAGCAACGAACAGACAGCAACGGACGAACGACGAACGAACACTTGACGAACGAACACTTGGCGAGCGAACACTTAACGGACGAACACTTGACGAACGGGCAGCAACAGACAGACAGGCAGCAACGGACAGACATAACGAACGGACATAACGAACAAACACTTGACGAACGAATTGATACGAAATGTGGTCCATAGATTGTGGATATTGTGATTCATTGTGTGTGTGGATAAGTTGAGGATATGAACAAGTATGTGTGGATATTTCTACTTGTTGTCTTAGCACTTTAATGCCCTTTGTGTACAATTAGAGAGACACACACACACACACACACACACACACACACACACACACATGTAATTCGAGCGGATATAACCCAGCCCTCACCCCCTCCTCCCACACACACACACACACACACACACACACACACACACACACCAGGGTTACACAGTATTAGCCAGCACTTGTTCTGATCAGTCATGCAGTTACCAGCGGAAGTGTATAATGTATGGATGATAGAATTTAGGTTAAAATACAATGACTGTATTATTTTGAACACGTATGTATGATTTTTTTAACACCGATTTGAATGGTGGGATATGTATGTTTCCTATGTCTGATGTACAGGTGTAGTGGGTGCATGGTGCAGGTGTATAGTGGTGGTGTATGGTGCAGGTGTGCGCAACAGGTGGCGATGGCTCATTATTTTGGACAGGTGATAAAGATGTGGTCACCTGAGCGGATTTAAATGTATATATCATGTCAGGGTGTGGTTGTGGTGTGGTCAGTGGTAGTGATGTGGTCAGTGGTAGTGGTGGTCAGTGTGGTGGTTGTGTTGTGGTCAGTGTGGTGGTAGTGGTGTGGTCGTGGTAGTGGTGTGTCAGTGGTAGTGGTGTGGTCAGTGTGGTGGTTGTGGTGTTAGTGCGGTGGGGGTAGGGTGATGATGGTAGTGGCGAGGAAGAGATTGTGGTAGTGTGGTGGATTGTGGTGCAGTGGTGGTGGTGGTTGATGGTGGTAGCGTGGTGTTTGGTGGTAATAGAGGATGTTAGTGATTGTGGTTGATGGTTGTTATGTACGACGGGGATAGTTGTTACGGGGTGGTAGTTGTTGTTGTACAGATTAGTGCTGGGATGTTGCGTGTGTGTGTGTGTGTGTGTGTGTGTGTGTGTGTGTGTGTGTGTGTGTGTGTGCTGGGTCAAGTTAAACTGTTTAACTCTTTCTAGATAAAACCGTTGTAGTTTGTTCTTATTTAATCCTGTCCGCTTGTCTGTCTGTTCCTAAAATAACTTAGCAATAGATGAACAAATTTACACTAATTCAACTAATTTAAACCACATGTGACAAACTCCATATGGTTCAAATTTGGTGGAAATAGAACCAGAATTAACCAACTACCACGGTGGTGATAATGCAGAATCTTCGGTGGAAAGAGAAAACGGGGAGATGGGATAGTCTGCAACGGTGACTATTTTATTTTCTAGTATAGACTTCTTCATATTTTCCCTTCCTCCCAATCAAACTAGATCTGTTTCTAGAGCTGATATCATTACTTCTATCAATGATCTGTGCAGCATCTCTGAATGGGGAGGCATACTTGGTTAAATTCAATAGTAATAAAACTATTTACTAATACTTTCCAAATTAGATGATCTCCACCAATTACATTTCAGGACGCTATCATTCTGCCAAATTCTAAAAAGAGATATGCTAGGCCTCACCATTTCTCTATTATGCCGCAGTCACATTGCTGCTGCCTCCGATAGTTGTGAATGCTGTACAGCTGCGCAGCTATCTACATCTCCTGAGCAGTTGCTTCAAGTATATAATTCATTCGTCCTAACTTGGAGTACTGCTCTCATATCTGGGGTGGCTCTTCTTCTGTTAGATAGGTGGAATCAAAGGCATTTCGTCTTATTACCTCCCGTCGACAATCTCTTCCCTCTTCACAATGTTGCTTCACTCTTTACAGGTACTTAAGGGCAATGTTCGGTGGATTTGGCACTGTGTACCGCTGGCAAGGCCATGGGCTCGTAACACACGTCTTGCTCGTGGTGCCCACTGCTTCTGTGGATGTCGGTCACACTATAATAACCCGTTATAGTACATCTCCTCACACTGTGGAATGCTCTGCCTTCTTCTGTGTTTCCATACTTTCAAATCTGTCTCACTTTTAAAAGGTTGGTTCCTCATCTTCGTGGTGTACATTAACACAGTATAACCTTTTTGTTCTCTATTTCTTTCTGTTCTTGTCTGCCCAGGCCCCGTTGAGGTCGTTTGACCTGTACCCGGTGGGCTAATTCAAAAAAACAAGAAAACAAAAAGTGTTGGTTTACTTTGCCATGGTAACAGTTAGCGAGCACAGTTTGTTTGTTTTGGGGAAGTTGTTTATTATTATTATTATTATTAGCACTATTATTGTTGTTGTTGGTACTTGAATTGCCAGGATCATTGAGCACTGAGCACAGGTTTTGTAATTTGTCATTGAGGCCCTTGTACTGTCTTTGAGGCCCTTGTACCTGTCTTTGAGGCCCTGTACTGTCATTGAGGCTCTTGTACCATTTTGAGCCCCGTACCTGTCTTTTGAGGCCCTTGTATTGTCTTTGAGGCCCTTGTACTGTCTTTTTTGAGGTCTTGTAATTGTCTTTGGAGGCCCTTTACCTGTCTTTGAGGCCCTTGTACCTATCTTTGAGCCCTGACTGTCATTGAGCCTTGTCTCTTGAGGCCTTGTACCTTTTTTTGAGCCCTTGTACTGTCTTTTCTTGGAGGCCCTTTGTACCTGTCTTTGAGCCTTGTACTCTTTATTTGTTAGCCCTTGTACCTGTCTTTGAGGCCCTTGTACTGTCTTTGAGGCCCCTAGGACCTGTCTTTGAGGCCCTTGTACCTATTTTGAGCCTTGTACCTGTCTTTGAGGCCTTTGTAACTATTTTTGAGCCCCTTGTACCTGTCTTTGAGGCCGTTGTACCTGTCTTTGCCCTTTGACTTCTTCTTTGAGGCCATTGCACTTGTTTGAGGCCCTCCTCTTTCAAACCTTGTACCTGTCTTTAAAGTTAAATAAACACCTCCACTCCTAAATGATATATTAACACCGTTTCTCCTCCTCTCCTCCCTCCACCAGGGTCTGCCCATTATCCAGGAGCTGACCCACAAGTATGGGCTGCAGGCGGAGCTCGGGGAGGCCACATTGGGCCAGAAGTTGGAGGAACTGCGTGAACACATCCGGAAGGAGATACGGAAAGAACTCAAGATTAAAGAGGGAGCCGAGAACCTCCGTCGAGTCACACCAGGTAGGGGTCTTAGAGTTTTGGAGGGGGTCTTTAGGGCAGGTGTTTTTGAGGGGGTCTTAGGGCAGCTTGAGAGGGTCTTAGAGGCAGGTTGTTTTTGGGGCTGACGGCAGGTTGTTTTTGAGGGGTCTTAGGGCTGGTGTTTTTGAGGGGTCTTTAGGCAGGTTGTTTTGGAGGAGGGAGGTCTTTAGGGCAGGTGTTTTTTGGAGGAGGGTCTAGGCAGGTGTTTTGGAGGGGTTTGGGGTGTTTGGGGAGGGTCTTTAGGGCAGGTGTTTTTGAGGGTCTTAGGGCTGGGTTTTTGGGTGGTGTGGGTGGGTTTAGGGCTGGTGTTTTGTTGTTTTAGGTGTAAATTTTAGGGTTTTAAATGAGAGTTGGAGCAGAATCTAAAGACTGTCGGAGAGTGGGTGTAGTGGGTGGGAGGGTGGGGTGTAGTGGGTGGGTGGGTGTGTGTAGTGGGTGGGTGTAGTGGGTGGTAGGGTGGGTGGGTGGGTGGGTGTAGTGGTGGCAGGATGGGTGGGTGTAGTGGGTGTGGTGGTGGGGTGTAGTGGGTGGGAGGGTGGGTAGTGGGTGGTGGGTAGGTGTGTGTAGTGGGTGTAGTGGGTGGTTGGGGTGGGGGGTGTAGTGGGTGGAGGGTGGGTAGTGGGTGGGAGATGGGTGGTGGGTGGAGGGTGTGGGTGGGTGTAGTGGTGGGAGGGTGGGTAGTAGTGGGTGGGAGGGTTTGTGTAGGGGTGTAGTGAGTGGGAGGTGGGAGGGTGGGTTTAGTGAGTGGGTGTAGTGGGAGGTGGAAGTCTGTAGGTGGAGGGTGGGTTTAGTGAGTGGGTGAAGGGTGGGTGGCGTGGTGGATGGTAGGTGTAGTGGTGGTGGGTGGAGGTGGGTTTAGTGAGGGTGTAGTGGGTGGGATGGTAGGTGGGGTGGCTGTAGTGGGGAGGGTGGTAGTGGGTGGGAGGGTGGGTGTAGTGGGTGGGAGGGTGGGTGTAGTGAGTGGTTTAGTGGGTGGAGGGGTAGGTAGAGGGTGGATGTAGTGGGGAGGAAGTGGTATTTGATGGGTGGGTGGAGGGTGGGTTTAGTGGGTGGAGGTGGGTGTAGTGGGTGGGAGGGTGGGTGTAGTGAGTGGGTTTAGGGGTGGGAGGGTGGCTGTGAAGGGGTGGAGGGTGGGTGAGAAGGTGGGAGTTGGGTGTAGTTTGATGGGTGGGTGTAGTGAGTGGAGGGTGGGTGTGAAGGTGGGAGGTTGGGTGGGTAGTTTGATGAGGGTGGAGGGTGGGGTAGTGAGTTTGATGGGTGGGTGTAGTGGGTGGGAGGGTGGGTGTAGTGGGTAGTTTGATGGTGGTGTAGTAGGTGGGAGGGTGTAGGGTGGTAGGGTGGGGTGTAGAGAAGGTTGATGGGTGGGTGTAGTGGGTGGGAGGGTAGGGGTGTAGTGGGTAGTTATGGTGGCGGGTGGAGGGTGGGTGTAGAGGGTGGGTGCAGTGGGTGGGGGTGGGTGTAGAGGGTAGTTTTATGGGCGGTGGGTGGAGTGGCAGAGGGTGGGTGTAGTGGGTGGAGGGTGGGAGTGGGTGGGAGGTGGCAGTGGGTAGTTTGATGGGTGGGTGTAGTAGGGAGGGTGGGTGTAGTGGGTGGAGGGTGGGGTAGGGTGGGTGGGTGTAGTGTGTGGAGGGTGGGTGTAGTGGGGAGGGTGGGTGTAGTGGGTGGGTGGGGTAAGTGTAGTGGGTGGAGGGTGTGTGGTGGAGGGTGTAGGTGGGGGGGTGTAGTGGGTGTGAGGGTGGGTGTAGAGGTGTAGGGAGTGTGGAGGTGTGTGGAGTGGGGGGAGGTGTGGGTGGGTGTAGAGGGTGGGTGTGTAGAGGGTGGGTGGTGTAGTGGGTGTATTTGTTGAGTATTGTGAGCTGAAGGGCTTCTGAATCCTATTAAAGCAACTCCTTCTCCTGTGGTGTGGGTGTGTGTGGTGTGTGTGTGGTAGTGGTGTGGTAGATAGTGGTGTGGTAGTGGTGTGGTAGATAGTGGTGTGGTTGTGGTGTAGGTGTGTGGTAGTGGTGTGGTAGATAGTGGTGTGGTAGTGGTGTAGGTGTGTGGTAGTGGTGTGGTGACTGCGGTATTGTAATGGTGTGGTGGTAATTATGGTGGTGTGGTAACTGAGGTGGTGCTGGTGTGGTGGGAGAGAGAGAGAGAGGAGAGAGAGAGAGAGAGAGAGAGAGAGAGAGAGAGAGAGAGAGAGAGAGAGATATTAATTAGCGCTTATGTGTTTACCCCTGTCTGTCTGTCTGTCTGGTTCGTTCTGCCTGTGTCTGTCTGTCTGTCTGTTCTGTTGTTCGTGTTCTGTTGTTTGTTTGTTTGTTTGTTTGCTTGTTTGTCTGTCTGTCTGTCTTAACAATCCCAAACCACACACACACACACACACACACACACACACACACACACACACACACACACACACACACAATGCACTTCCCTCCTCCAACCCAACATAATACTATTACTTACACGACTCAACTTATAGTTAAGACACCTGCTCCAACATAACGCACTACACCTGTACCCACACTAATCTGCACTCCAACACTACACATCTGTACTCCAACACTACACACCTGTCTTCAACACTACACACCTGTCTAACACTCACACTCACACTACACACCTGTTCTAACACTACACACCTGTATCAACACACACACCTGCACCAACACTACACACCTACCTTGAGTATAACCATTGTAGAACCACTGTACCACATTGTATTTCCGGGTGGAGGGGGGTTGGAGGAGAGAGGGGGGTTGAGGGTAGAGGGGGGTTGGAGGAGAGGGGGGGGCTGGAGGGTAGAGAGGGGGGTTGGAGGGTAGAGAGGGGGGTTGGAGGGGAGAGAGGGGGGTTGGAGGGTGAGGGGGGTTGGAGGGGAGAAGGGGGCTGAGGGGAGAGAGGGGGTTGAGGAGAGAGGGGGGTTGGAGGGTAGAGAGGGGGTTGAGGGAGAGGGGGGCTGGAGGGGAGAGGGGGCTAGGGGAGAGAGGGGGCTGAGGAGAGAGGGGTTGGAGGGAGAGAGGGGGTTGGAGGAGAGAGGGGGTTGGAGGAGAGGGGGGTGAGTGGGAGGGGGAGGGGTTGGAGGAGAGGTTGAGGGAGAGAGGTGGAGGGGAGAGAGGGGGGCTGAGGAGAGGGGGGGTTGGGAGAAGGGTTGAGGGAAGAGGTTGGGGAGAGAGGTTGGAGGGGAGAGGGGGGTTGGAGGGAGAGAGGGGGTGAGGGAGAGAGGGAGGGTAGAGAGGGGGTTGGAGGAGAGAGGGGGGGTTGGAGGGTAGAGAGGGGGTTGAGGGTAGAGGGGGGTGAGGAGAGAGAGGGGGTTGGAGGGTAGAGAGGGGGTGGAGGGAGAGAGGGGTTGGGGAGGGAGAGGAGGGGTGGAGGAGGCTGAGGGAGAGAGGGGGTTGGAGGGAAGAGAGGGGGGTTGGAGGGTAGAGAGGGGGTTGGAGGAGAGAGGGGGTTGGAGGGAGAGGGGGTTGAGGGAGAGGGGTTGAGGGGAGAGGGGGTTGAGGAGAGAGGGGGGTTGGAGGGGAGAGGGGGGTTGAGGAGGGGGGTTGAGGGGAGAAGGGGGTTGAGGGAGAGGGGGTGAGGAGAGAGGGGGGTTGAGGAGAGGGGGGTTGAGGGAGAGAGGGGGGGTTGGAGGAGAGGGGGGTTGAGGAGAGGGGGGGGTTGGAGGAGAGGGGGTGAGGAGAGAGGGGAGGAGAGAGGGGGGAGGAGAGATGGAGGGAGAGAGGGGGTTGGAGGAGAGAGGGGGGTTGGAGGGGAGAGAGGGGGGTGAGGAGAGAGGGGTGGAGGGTAGAGAGGGGGTTGAGGGAGAGAGGGGGCTGGAGGGGAGAGGGGTTGGAGGAGAGAGGGGGGTGGAGGAGAGGGGGGTTGAGGAGGAGAGGGGGGTGAGGTGGAGAGGGGGAGAGAGGGGGGAGGGAGGGGGTTGAGGGGAGAGGGGGGGTTGAAGGAGGAGGAGGAGAGAGGGGGTTGGAGGGGAGAGAGGGGGGGTTGAGGTAAGAGAGGTGAGGGGAGAGGGGGAGGAGAGGAGGAGGAGGTGAGAGGGGGGGAGGAGGAGGGGTTGAGGGGAGGGGGTTTGGAGGGGAGAGGGGGTTGAGGGTAGAGAGGGGGGTTGAGGGGAGGAGGGGGCTGATGGGGAGAGGGGGGTTGGAGGGGAGAGGGGGTTGAGGAGGGGAGGCATATGGCATACGGATTTTATAACCAGCACTGACTCTCTGTATGACATGTTGGTTTGATTGAGAAATGAGGGAGTGGGGAGGTGTGTGTGTGTGGCCAGTGTGCTGCTTGGGCCTGTCACACATTCTATGTCTGGTTTGAAATGACCATACACACACACACACACACACACACACACACACACACACACATACACACACACACTCACACACACACACACACACACACACACACACACACACACACACACACACACACACACACACACACACACACACACACACACACATAAAACACACACACACACACACACACACACACACACACACACTCACACACACACTCACACACACACACACTCCACACACACATCACACACACACACACACACACACACACACACACACACACACACACACACACACACACACACACACACACACACACACACACACACACACACACACACACACACACACACACACACACACACACACACACACACACACACACACACACACATCATACACACACACACACACACACACACACACACACACACACACACACACACACACACACACACACACACACACACACACACACACACACACACACACACACACACACACACTCACACACACACACACACACACACACACACACACACACACACACACACACACACACACACACACACACACACACACACACACACACACACACTCACACACACACACACACACACACACATATATACATTGTCTCACCTGAAGATTCCCAGCCTAGTTTATTTCACATGATAATTACCCACCATAATCCTAACCTAACCCCAACCAAACCCCAACCCAACCTTAACCTAACCCTAACCAAACTCTAACCTAACCAAACCTAACTTAACCAAACCTAACTTCAACCAAACCCCAACCTAACCCCAACCAAACTTCAACCTAACCAAACATCCTCAACCAAACCTACTAACCAAACTCAACCCAACCCCAACCAAACTCTAATCTTAACCAAACTCTAATCTTAACCAAACTTCAACCCAACCCTCAACCAAACTCAACCCAACCAAACTCTATCTTAACCAAACCTCAACCCAACCCCAACCAAACCCTAACCCAACCAAACCTAACTTAACCAAAATCTAACCCAATCCCTAACTAAACTCAACCCAACCAAACCCAACCCAACCCCAACCAAACTCTAACCCAACCAAACCCCAATTTAACCAAACCTAACTTAACCAAACCTAACCCAACCCTAACCAAACCTCAACCCAACCAAACTTAATCCTAACCAAACTCAACCCAACCCTAACCAAACCTTCAACTCCAACCAAACCTAACCCAACCAAACCTCAATCTTAACCAACCTAACTTAACCAAACCCCTGAACCCAACCCTAACCAAACTTCAACCTAATCAAACCCAACCTAACCCAAAACTCAATTCAACCAAACTTCAATCCAACCAAACTCAATTCAACCAAACCTAACCAACCCTAACCCAACCCCAACCAAACCCCTTCCAACCTAACCTAATCTAACCCAACCCAACCAAACCCCAACCAAACCCCAACCAAACCCCAACCAAACCTAACCCAAACCCCAACCAAACCTAACCTAACCCCAACCTAACCCCAACCAAACCTAACCTAACCAAACCCTTACCTAACCTAACCCTAACCCAACCCTAACCAAACTCTAACCTAACCCTAACCTACCCTAACCAAACCTAACCCAACCCCAACCTAATCTAACCCAACCCTAACCAAACTCTAACTCAACCCAACCAAACTCTAACCTAACCCCAACCCAACCCCAACCAAACTCTAACCTAACCAAACCTAATCCAACCCAACCCCCAACCAAACTCTAACCCAACCCCAACCCAACCCTAACCAAACCTAACCTAACCTAACCTAACTAACCAAACCCCAACCAAACCTAACCCCAACCCCAACCAAACTCTAACCAACCCCAACCAAACCTAACCCAACCCCTAACCCAACCCCAACCAAACCTAATCCAACCAAACCTAATCCAACCAAACCTTAACCTAACCCTAACCCAACCCTAACCAAACTCTAACCCAACCCTAACCCAACCCTAACCAAACCTAACCCAACCTAACCTAATCTAACCTAACCCCAACCAAACCCCAACCCAACCCTAACCAAACCAACCTAACCCTAACTCTAACCCCTAACCAAACCTAACCAAACCCAAACCTAACCTAACCCAACCCTAACCAAACCCCAACCAAACCCCAACCAACCCCTAACCAAACCTAACCTGACCTAACCCTAACCTAATCTAACCTAACCCTAACCAAACCCCAACCTAACCCTTATCCAAAGTCTAACCTAACCCAAACCAAACCTCTAACCCAACCCCAACCAAACCTAACCTAACCCCAACCAAACTCTAACCTAATCCCCAACCAAACCCCAACCTAACCCTAACCAAACTCTAACCTAACCCTAACCTAATCCCTAACCTCAGCTAATGACATATGATACAATAATAATGAGACAGGGACTAGGTCTGTTTAAGAGTACCTGGGGAGAGAGAGAGAGAGAGAGAGAGAGAGAGAGAGAGAGAGAGAGAGAGAGAGAGAGAGAGAGAGAGAGATCTCTCCCAAGTCCTTATAAGGACAAGATCCTTGGGGACAAGGAGGAGGAGGGGAGGAAGAAGAGGGAGGAGGAGGGGAGGAGGGGAGGAAGGAGAAGGGAGGAAGAGGAGGAGGAGGGGAGGAAGGAGAAGGGGGGAAGAAGAGGAGGAGGGAGGAAGGAGAAGGGGAGAAGAAGAGGGGAAAGAGGGAGAAGGAGAAGGGGAGGAAGAGGAGGAGGAGGAGGGAAGAGGAGGAGGGGAGGAAGGAGAAGGGGAGGGAAGAGGAGAGGGGAGGAAGGAGAAGGGGAGGAAGAAGAGGAGGAGGAGGGGAGGAAGGAGAAGGGAGGAAGAAGAGAGGAGGGGAGGAAGAAGAGGAGGAGGGAGGGGAAGGAGAAGGAGGAAGAGGAGGAGGAGGGGAGGAAGAAGAGGAGGAAGAAGAAGGGAGGAGGAGGGAGGGGAAGAAGAGGAGGAGGAGGGGAGGAAGGAGAAGGGAGGAAGAAGAGAGGAGGAGGAGGGGAGGAAGGAGAAGGGGAGGAAGAAGAGGAGGGGAGGGAAGAAGAGGAGGAGGAGGGAGGAAGGAGAAGGGAGGAAGAAGAGGAGGGGAGGAAGAAGAGGGAGGAGGAGGGGAGGAAGGAGAAGGGGAGGGAGGAGGAGGAGGGGAGGGAAGAAGAGGAGGAAGAAGAAGGGGAGGAAGAGGGGAGGAAGGGAGAAGGGGAGGAAGAAGAGGAGGGAGAAGAAGAGAGGAGGAGGGGAGAAGAAGAGGAGGAGGAGGGGAGAGGAGGAAGAAGAAGGGGAGGAGGGGAGAAGAAGAAGGGGAGGAAGAGGAGGAGGAGGAGGGGAGGAAGAAGGGAGGAGAGGGAGGAAGGAGAAGGGGAGAAGGAGGAGGGGAGGAAGAAGAAGGAGAAGAGGAGGAGGAGGAGGGGAGGAAGAAGAGGAGGAGGAGGGGAGGAAGGAGAAGGGGAGGAAGAAGAGGAGGAGGGGGAGGAAGAAGAGGAGGGAGGAGGGGAGGAAGAAGAGGAGGAGGAGGGGAGGAGGAGGAAGAAGAAGGGGAGGAAGAGGAGGGAGGAGGAGGGAGGAAGAAGAGGAGGAGGAGGGGAGGAAGGAGAAGGGGAGAGGAAGAAGAGGAGGGGAGGAAGAAGAGGAGAGGAGGGAGGAAGAAGAGGAGGGGAGGAAGAAGAGGAGGAGAGGGGAGGAAGGAGAAGGGAGGAAGAGGAGGAGGAGGAGGGGAGGAAGAAGAGGAGGAGGAGGAGGAAGAAGGAGGGAAGAGGAGGAGGAGGAGGAGGAAGAAGAGGAGGAGGAGGAGGGGAGGAAGGAGAAGGGGAGGAAGAAGAGGAGAGGAGGGAGGAAGAAGAAGGGAGGAAGAGGAGGAGGAGGAGGGAGAAGGAGAAGGGGAGGAAGAAGAGGGAGGAGGGGAGGGAAGAGGAGGAGGAGGGGAGGAAGAAGAGGAGGGGGAGGAAGAGAGGAGGAGGAGGGGAGGAAGAAGAGGAGGAGGAGGGGAGGAAGAAGAAGGGGAGGAAGAGGAGGGGGGAGGAAGAAGAGGAGGAGGAGGGGAGGAAGAAGAAGGGGAGGAAGAGGAGGAGGAGGAGGGGAGGAAGAAGAGGGAGGAGGGAGGGGAGGAAGAAGAGGTGGAGGAGGGGGAGGAAGAAGAGGAGGAGGAGGGGAGGAAGAAGAAGGGAGGAAGAAGAGGAGGAGGGGAGGAAGAAGAGGAGGAGGAGGGGAGGAAGAAGAAGGGAGGAAGAGGAGGAGGAGGAGGGAGGAAGAAGAGGAGGAGGAGGGGAGGAAGGAGAAGGGAGGAAGAAGAGGAGGGGAGGAAGAAGAGAGAGGAGGGGAGGAAGAAGAGGAGGAGGAGGGGAGGAAGAAGAGGAGGAGGAGGAGGAGGAGGAGGAGGGGAGGAAGAAGAGGAGGGAGGGGAGGGAAGAAGAAGGGGAGGAAGAGGAGGAGGGAGGGAGGAGGAGGAGGGGAGGAAGAAGAGAGGTGGAGGGGAGGAAGAAGAAGGGAGGAAGAGGAGGAGGAGGGGAGGAAGAAGAGGGAGGAGGGGAGGAGGGGAGGAAGAAGAGGAGGAGGGGAGAAGAAGAGGGGAGGAGGAGGGGAGGAAGGAGAAGGGAGGAAGAAGAGGAGGAGGAGGGGAGGAAGAGGAGGAGGATGGTGTGTCTCTTCCTTATCTGGGTGGATTACTGTGTGTAAGCAAGGATGGGGAGAGTGAGGGTTTGTGGGTGGGTGGATGGGGTGGGTGGGTGGATGGGGTGTGGGGTGGGTGGATGGGGTGGGTGGGTGGATGGGGTGTGGTGGGTGGATGGGTGTGGTGGGTGGGTGGGGTGTGGGTGGGTGGATGGGTGGGTGGGGTGGATTGGGTGTGGGTGGGTGGATGGGGTGTGGGTGGATGGGGTGTGGGTGGTGGATGGGGTGTGGGTGTGTGGGTGGGGTGTGGGTGGGTGGATGGATAGATATTGTTAACCGTTTCACTATGTTAACTTATTGTACTCAAGGGTTAGGTTAATTTATTCACGTGTGCTAATTCATTTTACCTGTATTCACACCTGTAGTTATAATGACACACCTGTACCTATAATGACACACCTGTACCTATAATGACACATCTGTACCTATAATGACACACTTGTACCATTATACACCTGTACCTGTAATAACACACCTGTACCATTATACACCTGTACCTGTAATAACACCTGTACCATTATACACCTGTACCTGTAATAACACACCTGTACCTATAATAACACACCTGTACCATTATACACCTGTACCTATAATGACACCTGTACTATTATACACCTGTACTCTATAATGACACACCTGTACCATTATACACCTGTACCTATAATGACACACCTGTACCATTATACACCTGTACCTATAATGACACACCTGTACCATTATACACCTGTACCTATAATAACACACCTGTACCATTATACACCTGTACCTATAATGACACACCTGTACCATTGTACACTTTGTACTATAACACACCTGTACCTGTAATGCATTATATCTAAACAATTAACCTAACCCAACTCAACCTAACCTAACCTAACCTAACCTAACACTAACGTAGCCCAACCTAACACTAACCTAACCCAACCTAAACCTAACCCAACCCAACCTAACACTAACGTAGTCAAACCTAACACTAACCTAACCCAACCTAACACTAACGTAACCTAACCTAAACCTAACCTAACCCAACCTAACACTAACATAGCCCAACCTAACACTAACGTAACCCAACCTAAACCTAACCTAACCCAACCTAACACTAACATAGCCCAACCTAACACTAACGTAACCCAACCTAAACCCAACCTAACCCAATCTAACACCAACATATCCCAACCCAACACTAACGTAACCTAACCTAAACCCAACCTAACCCAACCTAACACCAACATATCCCAACCTAACACTAACGTAACAAACCCAAACCCAACCTAACCCAACCTAACCCAACCTAACCCAACCCAACACAACGTAACCCAACCTAAACCCAACTCTAAACCTAACCTAACCTAACCTAACCTAACCCAACCAACCTAACACCAACATATCCCAACCTAACACTAACGTAACCCAACCTAACCTAACCTAACCTAACCCAACCTAACACCAACATATCCTAACCATCAACACCAACGTAACCCAACCTAACCCAACCCAACCCAACCTAACCTAACCCAACCCAACACCAACATATCCCAACCCAACACCAACATATCCCAACCTAACACTAACGTAACCCAACCAACTAACCTAACCTAACTAACCTAACTCCAACCCAACCTAACACCAACATATCCCAACCTAACACTAACGTAACCCAACCTAACCTAAACCTAACCTAACCTCTTCTCCTCCCCAGACCGGCGCGCGCTACAAGATGTGAGTCATATGGTGAAGGAGGCCAACTCGAAGCTCTCCGCCCTACAGCAGGAGCTTCAGGAACTCGACTCACAGATCCTCCTGACGCAGGGACAAGGGGGCTCCTCTCTCGACTCCTCCTATAGTAACAATTTAGGTAAGTCACTTCTGCTGGGGTGGGTGGGTGAGTGGGGTGGGTCGGTGGGGTGGGTAGGTGGGTGGGTCATAGGTCCTAAGGGTGTCCTACAGGTCTTAAGGGTGTCCTACAGGTCTTAAGGGGTGTCCTCCAGGTCCCATGTCCCACAGGTCCCTAAGGGTGTCCTACAGGTCTTAAGGGTGTCCTACAGGTCTTAAGGTGTCCTACAGGTCCTAAGGGTGTCCTACAGGTCTTAAGGGTGTCCCACAGGTCTTAAGGGTGTCCCACACGTCTTACATGGGTGTCCCACAGGTCTCAAGGGTGTCATACAGGTCTTATGGGTGTCCCACAGGTCTCAATGGGGTGTCCCACAGGTCTTATGGTGTCCCACAGGTCTTAAGGGTGTCCCACAGGTCTTAAGGGTGTCCCACAGGTCTTAAGGTGTCCCACACGTCTTAAGGGTGTCCCACAGGTCCTAAGGGTGTCCTACAGGTCTTAAGGGTGTCCCACAGGTCCCATGGTGTCCTACAGGTCCTAAGGGTGTCCCACAGGTCCAATGGTGTCCCACACGTCTTGCGGGTGTCCCACAGGTCCCAATGGTGTCCCACAGGTCTCAAGGGTGTCCTCACAGGTCCCAAGGGTGTCCCACAGGTCCCAAGGGTGTCCTCAGGTCCTAAGGGTGTCCCACAGTCCCTAAGGGTGTCCCACAGGTCCTAAGGGTGTCCCACACGTCTTAAGGGTGTCCCACAGTCCCAAGGGTGTCCCACAGGTCTCAAGGGTGTCCTACAGGTCCCAAGGGTGTCCCACAGGTCTTAAGGGTGTCCTACAGGTCCAAGGGTGTCCCACAGGTCTTACAGGGTGTCCCACAGGTCCTAAGGGGTGTCCCACAGGTCCTAAGGGTGTCCCACAGGTCCCAAGGGTGTCCCACAGGTCCTAAGGGTGTCCCACAGGTCCTAAGGGTGTCCTACAGGTCCCAAGGGTGTCCTACCAGGTCCCTGGGGTGTCCTACAGGTCCTAAGGGTGTCCCACAGGTCTCAGGGGTGTCCCACAGGTCCCATGGGTGTCCCACAGGTCCCAAGGGTGTCCCACAGGTCCTAGGGTGTCCTACAGGTCTTAATGGGTGTCCCACAGGTCCTAAGGGTGTCCCACAGGTCCCATGGTGTCCCACAGGTCCAAGGTGTCCTACACGTCTTAAGGGTGTCCTACAGGTCCCAAGGGTGTCCCACAGGTCCTAAGGGTGTCCCACAGGTCCTGGGTGGTCCCACAGGTCCTAAGGGGTGTCCTACAGGTCTTATGGTGTCCTACAGGTCTTATGGTGTCCAGGTCCTATGTGTCCTACAGGTCCCATGGTGTCCCACAGGTCTTAAGGGTGTCCTACAGGTCCTAAGGGTGTCCTACAGGTCTTAAGGGTGTCCCACAGGTCCCAAGGTGTCCTACAGGTCTTAAGGGTGTCCTACAGGTCTTAAGGTGTCCTACAGGTCTTATGGTGTCCCCACAGGTCTTAAGGGTGTCCCACAGGTCCTAAGGGTGTCCTACAGGTCCCAAGGGTGTCCCACAGGTCCTAAGGGGTGTCCTACAGGTCTTAAGGGTGTCCTACAGGTCCTAAGGTATCTCACAGTCTTAGTGTCCCACAGGTCTAAGGGTGTCCCACAGGTCCCAAGGTGTCCTACAGGTCTAAGGGTGTCCTACAGGTCTTAAGGGTGTCCACAGGTCCTATGGTGTCCCACAGGTCTTAAGGGTGTCCCACAGGTCTTAAGGGTGTCCTACAGGTCCCATGGTGTCCTACACGTCTTGAGGGTGTCCCACAGGTCTTAAGGGTGTCCCAGGTCCCATGGTGTCTCACACGCCTAAGGGTGTCCACAGGTCTTATGGGTGTCCTACAGGTCCTAAGGGTGTCCTACAGGTCTTAAGGGTGTCCTACAGGTCTTAAGGGTGTCCTAACAGGTCCTAAGGGTGTCCTACAGGTCTTAAGGGGTCCCACAGGTCTTAAGGGTGTCCTACAGGTCTTAAGGGTGTCCCACAGGTCTTGGGGGTGTCCTACAGGTCCCATGTAAGTGTCCTACAGGTCTTGGGGTCCTACAGGTCTTAAGGGTGTCCCACAGGTCCATGTCACAGTCTTAAGGGTGTCCTACAGGTCTTAAGGTGTCCTACAGGTCCTAAGGGTGTCCCACAGGTCTTAGGGTGTCCTACAGGTCTTGGGGGTGTCCCACAGGTCTTAAGGGTGTCCTACAGGTCTTGCGGGTGTCCTACAGGTCCTAAGGGTGTCCCACAGGTCTTAAGGTGTCCTACATTTCATGGTGTCTTACAGGTCTTAAGGTGTCCTACACAGGTCTTAAGGTGTCCTACAGGTCTTAGGGGTGTCCTACAGGTCCTAAGGGTGTCCTAGTCCCAAGGGGGTCCTACAGGTCTCAAGGGTGTCCTGGTCTTAAGGGGTGTCCTACAGGTCCTAGGGTGTCCACAGGTCTAAGGGTGTCCTAGGTCTATGGTGTCCTACAGGTCCTAAGGGTGTCCCACAGGTCTTAAGGGTGTCCCACAGGTCTTATGGGTGTCCTACAGGTCCCAAGGTGTCCTACAGTTCTTATGGGTGTCCTACAGGTCCTAAGGGTGTCCTACAGGTCTTATGGGGTCCTACAGGTCCTATGGGTGTCCTACAGGTCCTATGGTGTCCCACAGTCCTAAGGGTGTCCTACAGGTCCCAAGGGTGTCCCACAGGTCTTAAGGGTGTCCTACAGGTCCTAAGGGTGTCCTACAGGTCTTAAGGGTGTCCTACAGGTCTATGGGTGTCCTACAGGTCTTAAGGGTGTCCCACAGGTCCTAAGTGTCCTACAGGTCTTATGGTGTCCCACAGGTCCCAAGGTGTCCTGCAGTTCTTGGGGTGTCCTACAGGTCCTAAGGGTGTCCTACAGGTCTTAAGGGTGTCCTACAGTCCCATGGTGTCCTACAGGTCTTATGGGTGTCCTACAGGTCCTAGCGGTGTCCCACAGGTCTTAAGGGTGTCCTACAGGTCTATGGGTGTCCTACAGGTCCTAAGGGTGTCCCACAGGTCTTATGGTGTCCCACAGGTCCCATGGGTGTCCCACAGGTCTATGGGTGTCCTACAGGTCCTAAGGGTGTCCTACAGTCATGGGTGTCCACAGGTCCTCACAGGTCCTAGGGTGTCCTACAGGTCTTATGGTGTCCCAGGTCCATGGTGTCCTACAGGTCCCAAGGGTGTCCCACAGGTCTAAGGGTGTCCCACAGGTCTTAGGGGGTGTCCTACAGGTCTCAAGGGTGTCCCACAGGTCTTAAGGGTGTCCCACAGGTCCTAATGGGTGTCCCACAGGTCTAAGGGTGTCCTACAGGTCCTGGGTGTCCTACAGGTCTTCAGGGTGTCCCACAGGTCCCATGTCCCACAGGTCCCATGGTGTCCCACAGGTCCTAAGGGTGTCCCACAGGTCTTAAGGTGTCCCACAGGTCCTAAGGGTGTCCCACAGGTCTAAGGGTGTCCTACAGGTCCCAAGGGTGTCCCACAGGTCTTAGGGTCCCCACAGGTCCATGGTGTCCCACAGGTCCTAAGGGTGTCCCACAGGTCCCAAGGGTGTCCCACAGGTCTAAGGGTGTCCCACAGGTCCCAAGGGTGTCCTACAGGTCTTAAGGGTGTCCCACAGGTCCTAAGGGTGTCCTACAGGTCCTATGGGTGTCCTACAGGTCTCAAGGGTGTCCTACAGGTCCTAATGGTGTCCTACAGGTCTTATGGGTGTCCTACAGGTCTTAAGTGTCTCATAGGTATGGTGTCCTGCAGGTCCTGGAGGGTGTCTCACAGGTCTATGGGTGTCCCACAGGTCCTAAGGGTGTCCTACAGGTCTTAAGGGTGTCCCACAGGTCTTAAGGTGTCCCACAGGTCTTATGGGTGTCCCACAGGTCCCAAGGGTGTCCCACAGGTCTTATGGTGTCCTACAGGTCCTAAGGGTGTCCTACAGGTCCATTTCATGACAGATGGTCCTTAGGGGTCCTCTTTATGGTGTTGGATGGCACTATACGCGTCCCAAGGTACCTGTGCCCCTCAACAAGGTGGAGGGGTGGGTGTGGGGAGGGTGTGGGTGCGTAATGGGGTGGGGTGAAGTGTGGGGGTGTATGGGGTGTGTGGGTGGATATGTGTGTTTTTAGGGTGTGGGAGAGAGAGAGAGAGAAAGAGAGACACTACTCTTCTCTCCTTCGCCAGAGTGGGCAAACAACAGCGCCTGACCCACCCTTCTACTCCTATAATATGGCTACAGGTCGTACGCCAGACGAACTTTCTCGCTATTACCACCACTGGCACCTGGAAGAAAGTCCCCGGGGCCTGGGCGAAGATCTTGGGGGGGCGGTAGAGTGTGGTCGGTGGTGGTCGGGTTGTGTGGTAGGAGGTGGTCGGTGGTGTGTGTAGGAGGTGGTCGGTGGTGTGGTAGAGTGGTCGGTGTGGTGTGGTAGGAGTGTGGTCGGTGGGTGTGGGTAGGAGGTGGTTGGTGGTGGTAGGAGGGTCGGTGGGTGTGGTAGGAATGTGGTTTGTGGTGTGGTAGGAGGGTTTGGTGTTGTGTGGTAGGAGGTGGTCGGTGTGGTGGTAGGAGGTGGTCGGTGTGGTGTGGTCGGTGTTGTGTGGTGGGAGTGTGGTCGGTGTGGTGGTAGGAGGTGGTTGTGTGGTGTGGTCGGTGTGGGTGGTGAGTGTGGTCGGTGGGTGTGGTGGAGGATGTGGTCGGTGTGGTGTGGTAGGATGGTTGGTGGTGGTGTGGGAGGTGGTCGGGGGGTGTGGTCGGGTGGTGGTAGGAGTGTGGTCGGTGGTGGTAGGAGGTGGTCTGTGGTGTGTCGGTGGTGGTAGAGTGGTCGGGGTGGGGTGTGGTTGGTGTGGTGTGTGAGGTGGTGGTGGTGGTAGGAGTGGTCGGTGGGGTGGTGAGAGGTCGGTGTGGTGGTCGGTGGTGGTAGGAGTGGTTTGGTGGTGGTAGGTGTGGTCCGGGTGGGAGTGTGGTTTGGTGGGTGTGGAGGAATGTGGTTTGGTGTGGTAGGAGGTGGTCGGTGTGGTTGTGGTAGGAGTGTGGTCGGTGGGTGGTGGAGTGGTGTGGTCGGTGGGGTGGTAGGTAGGAGTATGGTCGGTGGGTGTGGTAGGAGTGTGGTCGGTGTGGTGTGGTAGGAGTGTGTGGTCGGTGTGGTGACGGTCATCTGGTTAGCTCAGGAAGTGGCGGTCACGTCCAGCGAACTCCCGCCCACCCGTTTCTAAAGCGTCCGCCTCCTTGTTGTTCACATAGTCGCCCACCCACGCCTAGTCATGCATACACCCGCCTAGTCGCCCGCCCTCACCACATCATATCTGCCATCCAACATTTGGAAGCATGCCCAAACAATAACAGAATCACCCACACACACCACCACCCACACCCACCATCACCCACACACACCCATCACCCACCCATCACCCACCCACACCACCCACCCACACACCCACCACCACCCACACACACACCCACCACCACCACCCACACACACCCACACCACCCACACACCCACACACCCACCACCACCACACCACCACCCACACCACCACCACCCACACCCACCACCACCCACACACCACCACCACCCACACACACCACCACCACCCACCACCACACACACCCACACACACCACCACCCCACACCCACCACCACCCACACACCCACCCTGCCACCGCCATTTAGGAAAGGAACGGAACCAGTGTTGAGGTGAACAGTGTTGGTGATCTCAAGTCAGTGAGAACAACTCAACAGTAACAGTCGTACCCAAGTTAACCTTCACACAGTGAGGTCCCAGTGCCAGTGATGTGAGACCCAACAACAACCAGCGTGTGTTAATCCGTCTCGATAGGAAGGCCTGGGACCTCACTCATATAACACCATCTGTGAGGAATTACTACCACATGTCCCTCATAACACCATCTGTGAGGAATTACTACACCACGTGTCCCCTCATAACACCATCTGTGGGGGTACTACACCACATGTCCCTCATAACACCATCTGTGAGGGAATTACTACCACATGTCCCTCATAACACCATGGAATTCTACACATAGTCCTCATAACACCATCTGGGAGGGTACTACACCACGTCAAGTCCTCATCACCCATCTGTGAAATTACTACACCATCCCTCATAACATCTTGTGAGGAATTACTACACCACATGTCCCTCAAAACACCATCTGGGAGGATACTACACCATGTGAGGCCTCATCACCATCTGTGAGGATACTACGTCAGGTCCCTCATAACACCATCTGCGAGTACTACATGTCCCTCATATGTGAGGTACTACACCGTGGTCCTCATAACACCATCTGTGAGGAATTACCACACCACGTAGGTCGTCATAACACCATCTGTGAGGGCTACTACACCACGTGAGGTCCTCCTAACACCATCTGGGAGGAGTTACTACACACGAGTTTGCTGTTCAACACCTACATTAATCTGTATGTTCACTGTATGTTCCTTCACCTTTCTCTAATGAGGCTTTTGTTAAACCACCAATGTATGTAATAAATTTTATGTCCAATGTATATTTTCAGCCTTCGGGCTGCAGAACTTTTTCAATAAACCGTTAATTATTATTATTATTACACACACACACCAAGTATTATCGGCTTTTACCAGGTATGCCACGATAAGATATGACTGATAACAAATATCTTAGTGTTAAGTTTTACGAGGGTGGTGTCCGTCTACCTGGAGCCTAGTACAGGTGTGTTTGGGTGGTTGGAGTACAAGGGTGGAACTGGTGGGTCATTCATTTCTCGATACCTGGTCCTGTTACTAGTTCATTAGTTGTCCACCAGGAGATCACTCTACCAGGTAAACCAGGGCTAGGGCAGGTAAACCAGGTACTAGGGCAGGTAAACCAGGTACTAGGGCAGGTAAATCAGGTACTAGGGCAGGTAAACCAGGTACTAGGGCAGGTAAACCAGGTACTGACGGGTAAATCAGGTACTAGGGCAGAAATCAGGTCCTTGGGCAGGTAAACCAGGTACTAGGGCAGGTAAATCAGGTACTAGGGCAGGTAAACCAGGCTAGGCAGGTAAATCAGGTACTGGGCAGGTAAATCAGGTACTAGGGCAGGTAAACCAGGTACTAGGGCAGGTAAATCAGGTACTAGGGCAGGTAAATCGGGTATAGTACTAGGGCAGGTAAACCAGGTACTAGGGCAGGTAAATCAGGTACTAGGGCTAAATCAGGTACTAGGGCAGGTAAACCAGGTACTAGGGCAGGTAAATCAGGTACTAGGGCAGGTAAAGTCAGGTACTAGGGCAGGTAAATCAGGTACTAGGGCAGGTAAATAGGTACTAGGGCAGGTAAATCAGGTACTAGGGCAGGTAAACCAGGTACTAGGGCAGAATTAAGGGCCGGGTAAATCAGGTACTAGGGCAGGTAAACCAGGTACTAGGGCAAATCAGGTACTAGGGCAGGTAAACCAGGTACTAGGGCAGGTAAATCAGGTACTAGGGCAGGTAAACCAGGTACTAGGGCAGGTAAACCAGGTACTAGGGCAGGTAAATCAGGGTACTAGGGCAGGTAAACCAGGTACTAGGCAGGTAAACCAGGTTGCAGGACAGGGTGGAGCCAGGTACTGGGGCAGGTTAACCAGGTACTAGGGCAGATTCAGGTGCTAGGGCAGGTGAAATCAGGTACTAGGGCAGGTAAACCAGGTACTAGGGCAGGTAAATCAGGTACTAGGGCAGGCAGGTAAACCAGCAGTGCTAGGGCAGATCAGGTTGCTAGGGCAGGTAAACCCGGGTACTAGGGCAGGGGTGGAATGGGTACTAGGGCAGGTAAATCAGGTACTAGGGCAGGTAAACCAGGTACTAGGGCAGGTAAACCAGGTACTAGGGCAGGTAAACCAGGTACTAGGGCAGGTAAACCAGGTACTAGGGCAGGTAAATCAGGTACTAGGCAGGTAAACCAGGTACTAGGGCAGGTAAACCAGGTACTAGGGCAGGTAAATCAGGTACTAGGGCGTAAATCAGGTACTAGGGCAGGTAAACCAGGTACTAGGGCAGGTAAACCAGGTACTAGGGCAGTAAACCAGGTACTAGGGCAGGTAAATCAGGTACTAGGGCAGGTAAATCAGGTTTACTAGGGAGGTTCTAGTCTCACCTGGGTAATGTAGGTATTGTTACTTGGTTACCTGTAGTTACTAGGTACTTGGTGTTTCATTAGACTTGATTATCATCTGCCTAGTATGAGAGAGAGAGAGAGAGAGAGAGAGAGATACAGAAGTGTCTAGGAAAGTAATTAACAGGTGCAACTGACCTTAATTACACTTGTGATACTCCAGGGACAGTACTTTGAGGGCAGTTACTACTTTAGGGTCAGGGATAGTACTTTTGGTGTCAGGGATTGCTTTTGGTGTCAGGGATAGTACTTTTGGTGTCAGGGATAGTACTTTTGGTGTCAGGGATAGTACATTTGGTGTCAGGGATAGTACTTTGGTGGGGATAGTACTTGGTACTTTGAGGGCCAGGTATAGTACTTTTTGAGGGCCAGGTATAGTACTTTGGTGGCAGGGATAGTATTTTGAGGGCCAGGTATAGTACTGTGAGGGCCAGGATAGTACTTTGGCGGCAGGATAGTATTTTGAGGGCCAGTATAGTACTTTGAGGGCAGGGATAGTACTTTTTGAATAGGTAATGGGATGGATGACGGGTGACGGGACGGGTGACGTGGCATCTTGTGCTGGGAGGGAAGGAAGGGTGAAAGAAGGAGGGGGAGAAGAGAAAGGGGAGGGAAGGAGTTAGTGTTTGATAATCGTTGCGTATGTATGTATGTATTGTATGTATGTATGTATGAGTGTGTACATGTATGTATGTATGAGTGTACATGTATATATATATATAATACTGGCGACCTGGGGTGTAATGGTCAGCATCCTCGCCTCACAAACAAGTGGACCCAGGTTCGATCCCCGGGCAGGGTGAAGCTATGGGCAAGTTTCTTTACGCCATTTGCCTCTGTCTACCCAGCAGTAATTGGGGACCTGGATGTTAATGGATTTGCAGATCGTGTTCCGGGGTAATGGTTAGCCAGTGCAGTTGGTGAGTTGTCCGGTCTTCTCGGATTATTGTTTGACACTGGGTCATGCAGCTCGTTAACTCAGGGTGTGGTTGTTGTGTTGGCGACAGCTTCTACACCCAAACACTGGGTCATGCAGCTCGTTAACTCAGGGTGTGTGTATGTTGTGTTGGCGACAGCTTCTACACCTTAAACACTGGGTCATGCAGCTCGTTAACTCAGGGTGTGGTTGTTGTGTTGGCGACAGCTTCTACACCTTAAACACTGGGTCATGCAGCTCGTTAACTCAGGTTGTGGTTGTTGTGTTGGCGACAGCTTTGCCACCTTAAACACTGGATCATGCAGCTTCGTTAACTCAGGTGTGGCTGCTGTGTTGGCGACAGCTTCTACACACCTTAAACACTGGGTCATGCAGCCTGTTAACTCAGGGTGTGGTTGCTGTGTTATGACAGCTTTGCACCTTAAACACTGGGTCATGCAGCCTGTTAACTCAGGGTGTGGTTATTGTGTTGGTGACAGCCACCTTAAACACTGGGTCATGCAGCCTGTTAACCTCAGGGTGTGGTTGTTGTGTTGGCGACAGCTTCTAAGACCTTAAACACCGGGTCATGCAGCCTGGGTTAACCCAGGGTGTGGTTGTTGTGTAGGTGACAGCTTGTACACCTTAAACACTGGGTCATGCAGCTCGTTAACCCAGAGTGTGGTTGTTGTGTTGGTGACAGCTTCTACACCTTAAACACTGGGTCATGCAGCTCGTTAACTTAGGGTGTGGTTGTTGTGTTCATGACAGCTTGTACACCTTAAACAGTGGGTCATACAGCTCGTTAACTTAGTGTGTGGTTGTTGTGTTGGTGACAGCTTCTACACCTTAAACAGTGGGTCATGCAGCTCGTTAACCCAGGGTGTGGTTGTTGTGTAGGTGACAGCTTGTACACCTTAAACACTGGGTCATACAGCTCGTTAACTCAGGGTGTGGTTGTTGTGTTGGTGACAGCTTCTACACCTTAAACACTGGGTCATACAGCTCGTTAACTCAGGGTGTGGTTGTTGTGTAGGTGACAGCTTCTACACTCAAACACTGGCCGCGCAGCTTCGTTAACTCAAGGTGTGGCTGCTAGTTAGCGACAGCTTTACACCTAAACACTGGGTCATGCAGCTCGTTAACTCAGGGTGTGGTTGTTGTGTTAGTGACAGTCACTTAAACACTGGGTCATGCAGCTTCGTTAACTCAGGGTGTGGTTGTTGTGTTGGCGACAGCTTCTACACCTTAAACACTGGGTCATGCAGCTCGTTAACTCAGGGTATGGTTGTTGTGTTGGTGACAGCTTCTACACCTTAAACACTGGGTCATGCAGCTCGTTAACTCAGGGTATGGTTGTTGTGTTGGTGACAGCTTCTACACCTTAAACACTGGGTCATACAGCTCGTTAACTCAGAGTATGGTTGTTGTGTTGGTGACAGCTTCTACACCTTAAACACTGGGTCATGCAGCTCGTTAGTTCAGGGTGTGGTTGTTGTGTTGGCGACAGCTTCTACGCCTTAAACACTGGGTCATGCAGCTCGTTAGTTCAGGGTGTGGTTGTTGTGTTGGTGACAGCTTCTACACCTTAAACACTGGGTCATGCAGCTCATTAACTCAGGGTGTGGTTGTTGTGTTGGTGACAGCTTCTACACCTTAAACACTGTGGTTCATGGCGACAGCTCGTTAGTTCAGGGTGTGGTTGTTATGTTGGCGACAGCTTCTACCACCATACTATTGTACTATTCCAGATGATACTAAATGTTACATAATACTTCCTTGAGATGACTGTGCAGTACATATCAGATACACCTCAGGCACTCAACTGGTTCAGTCACGTTAATATTATGGTTTTTAATCCACTC
>NW_024744006.1:10000-47500 GCF_018991925.1 Homarus americanus | reverse complement strand
GGTGTGGGGTGAGGTTGGGTTGGGGGTGAGGTTGGGTTGAGGTGAGTTGGGTTGGCTGAGGTGAGTTGGGGTGAGGTTGGGGTGAGGTTGGGTTTGGGGTTGGGGTGGGTTGAGGTTGGGGGGTGGGTGGGTTGGGGTGAGGTTGTGGGGTGAGGTTGGGTTGGGGTGAGGTTGGTTGGGGTGAGGTTGGGTTGGGGTGAGGTTGGGTTGGGGTGGGTTGTTGCGGTGGGTTGGGGTGAGGTTGGGTGGGTGAGGTTGGGTTGGGCTGGGGTGAGTTGGGTTGGGAGGTGAGGGTTGGGGTGGAGGTGGGGTGAGGTTGGGTTGGGTTGTGGTTGAGGTTGTTGGGGTGGGGTGGGTTGGGGTGGAGGCTGGTGAGGTTGGGGTGAGGTTGGGTTGGGGTGAGGTTGGGTTGGGGTGAGGTTGGGTTGGGGTGAGGTTGAGTGGTGGGGTGGGTTGGAGGGAGGCTGGGGTGAGGTTGGGTTGTGAGGTTGGGGTGAGGGTGGGTTGGGGGTGGGTAAACATTGTATAGTAAGAAGGGCTGTCAGGTCTACCCAGGGTGAGTATTTGATGGTGGTGCAACACTGTGAGACTGGGGGCTGTTGTCTCTCTCTCTCTCCTTCTTATAATCTCTCCTTTTTCTGTATTTTTTTTATCTTTCTCTCTTTCATGATCTATTTCTCCTTCAATCTCTTTCATGATCTATTTCCCTTCGATCTCTTCATGATCTATTTCTCCAATCTTTCATGATCTATTTCCTTCAATCTCTTTCATGATCTATTTCCTTCAATCTTCTTCATGATCTATTCTTCAATCTCTCTTCTATGATCTATTTTCCCTTCAATCTCTAACTACATATCGACATAACAGTTGTTTACACGTGTTCATGATATAATTGTTTACAAATTTGTCATAGAATAATTGTTTACCTATAATATCTATGTTATATTGATAGTGGAATTGTTTACTTATCTTGTTTACCTCTCACTTCACCTATAACACCCATGTCATTTTGTTAGTGGAATTGTTTACCTATCTTGTTTGACCTCAACTAGTATAATTAGCTTACCTATAACACCTGGTCAATGATAGTAGAATTATTTACCTATCTTGTTTGACTCTCAACTAGTATAATTGTTTACCTATAACACCTATGTCATTGATAGTAGAACTGTTTACCTATCTTGTTTGCCTCAGTAGTATAATTGTTTACTTGTTAATCTTATCAGTCATGGCTGTACCATTGTGTTATTCACCTGAGCATTATACACCCTAACCTAACCTAACCTAATCTAAATCTATCTAATACCTTACCTAACCTTACCTTACCTTGCCTGACCTTGCCTGACCTTGCCTTACCTTGCCTTACCCTGACCTCCTAACCTAACCTTAACCTAACCTTACCTACCTTACCTTACCTAACCTAACCTAACTTACCTACCTGACCTACCTGACCTTTGCTTAACTTGCCTTACCTGACCTGACTCATTTACCTGACCTAACCTTACCTGACCTAACCTTACCTTACTCACCTTACCTGACCTAACTCAACCTTGCCTAACCTAACCTTACTTCCTGACCTACCTGACCTTGCCTAACCTGGACTCCTGACCTTGCCTAACCTTGCCTTTACCTGGACCTTACCTTACCTAACCTAACCTACCTGACCTTTCCTGACCTTACCTGACCTTGCCTTACCTTTGCCTACCTAACCTAACCTTACCTTACCTAACCTAACCTTACCTTACCTGACCTTACCTGACCTTGCCTAACCTGACCTTACCTGACCTAACCTTACCCTTCCTTACCTTACCTGACCTGACCTTGACCTAACCTAACCTAACCTAACCTAACCTAACCTAACCCCGAGTGGTGTTTAATCATCAGGTAAAATAAACTGGGCTTTTTACCTATTCGCCATGACATCAATTACTTTCTTCCCAAATTACTTTCTTCCCAAATTAATGTTGAGATGTTCGGTGTTTTTTCCATTAGGTCTTTATCATAGAGTGAGGAATGCTGGGAAAGGTAATGTTGTATGTTTTGAATGTGTATGAATGTTGATAGTGTAATAATACTCTAACATTACTCCCTGTGTATTTTGAATATAAGTTGATAGTGTAATATACTTATATTCCTTGTTTTGAATGTGAATGTTGATAGTGTAATAATACTCTAACATTACTCCTGTGTATGTTTTGAATGTGTATGAATGTTGATAGTGTAATAATACTCTTAACATTACCCTGTATGTTTTGAATGTGTATGAATGTTGATAGTGTAATAATCTAACATTACTCCCTGTATGTTTTGAATGTGTATGAATGTTGATAGTGTAATAATACTCTAACATTACTCCCTGTGTATGTTTTGAATGTGTATGAATGTTGATAGTGTAATAATACTTAACATTACTCTGTGTATGTTTTGAATGTATGAATGTTGATAGTGTAATAATACTCTAACATTACTCCCTGTGTATGTTTTGAATGAATGTTGATAGTAATAATACTTAACATTACCCTGTGTATGTTTTGATGTGTATAATGTTGATAGTGTAATAAATTAATTATTGATTTGAATGTATAGTTAATATACATTCCCTGTGTATGTTTTGAATGTATGAATGTTGATAGTTTGTTGTGTGTTTAATATCTAACATTACTCCTGTGTATGTTTTGAATGTGTATGAATGTTGATAGTGTAAAACTCAACATTACCTGTATGTTTTATGGTATGAATGTTGATAGTGTAATAATACTCTACATTACTCCTTGTTATGAATGTTGATAGTGTAATAATACTCTAACATTACCCCTGTGTATGTTTTGAATGTGTATGAATGTTGATAGTGTAATAATACCTAACATTACTCCCTGTGTATGTTTTGAATGTGTATGAATGTTGATAGTGTAATACCTAACATTACCCTGTGTATGTTTTGAATGTGTATGAATGTTGATAGTGTAATAATACTCAACATATTCTGTGTATGTTTTGAATGTGTATGAATGTTGATAGTGTAATAATACTCTAACATTACTCCTGTGTATGTTTTGAATGTGTATGAATGTTGATAGTGTAATAATACTCTAACATATTCCTGTGTATGTTTTGAATGTGTATGAATGTTGATAGTGTAATAATACTCAACATTACCCTGTGTATGTTTTGAATGTAGAATGTTGATAGTAATATCTAACATTACTCCCGTTTTTTGAATGTGTATGAATGTTGATGTAATAATACTCTAACATTACCCTGTGTATGTTTTGAATGTGAATGTTGATAGTTAATATACATTACTCGTGTTGTTTTGAATGTGTATGAATGTTGATAGTGTAATAATATTAATTACCTGTGTATGTTTTGAATGTGTGAATGATAGTGTAATAATACTCTAACATTACTCCCGTATGTTTTGAATGTATGAATGTTGATAGTAATAATACTCTAACATTACTCCCTGTGTATGTTTTGAATGTGTATGAATGTTGATAGTGTAATAATACTCTAACATTACTCCCTGTGTATGTTTTGAATGTGTATGAATGTTGATAGTGTAATAATACTTAACATTCCCTGTATGTTGAATGTATGAATGTTGTTATAAATTCTTGTTTGTTTTGAATGTATGAATGTTGATAGTGTAATAATACTTAAATTACTCCCGTATGTTTTGAATGTGTATGAATGTTGATAGTGTAATAATACTTTAACATTACTCGTGTATGTTTTGAATGTGTATGAATGTTGATAGTGTAATAATACTCTAACATTACTCCTGTGTATGTTTTGAATGTATGAATGTTGATAGTGTAATAATACTCTAACACTCCCTGTGTATGTTTTGAATGTGTATGAATGTTGATAGTATAATACTTAACATTACTCCCTGTATGTTTTGAATGTGTATGAATGTTGATAGTAATAATATCAACATTACTCCTGTGTATGTTTTGAATGTGTATGAATGTTGATAGTAATAATACTTTAACATTATCTTGTATGTTTTGAATGTGTATGAATGTTGATAGGTAATAATACTCTAAATTATTCCCGTGTATGTTTTGAATGTATGAATGTTGATAGTGTAATAATACTCTAACATTACTCCCTGTGTATGTTTTGAATGTGAATGTTGATAGTGTAATAATACTCTAACATTACTCCCGTGTATGTTTTGAATGTATGAATGTTGATAGTGTAATAATACTCTAACATTACCCTGTGTATGTTTTGAATGTGTATGAATGTTGATAGTGTAATAATACCTAACATTACTCCCTGTGTATGTTTTGAATGTGTATGAATGTTGATAGTGTAATAATACTCTAACATTATCATGTTTTGTATGAATGTTGATATGTAATATCTAACATTCCCTGTGTATGTTTTGAATGTGTATGAATGTTGATAGTGTAATAATACTCTAACATTACTCCTGTGTATGTTTTGAATGTGTATGAATGTTGATAGTGTAATACTCTAACATTACTCCCGTGTATGTTTTGAATGTGTATGAATGTTGATAGTGTAATACTCTAACATTACTCCTGTGTATGTTTTGAATGTGTATGAATGTTGATAGTGTAATAATACTCTAACATTACTCCCTGTGTATGTTTTGAATGTGTATGAATGTTGATAGTGTAATAATACTCTAAATTCTCCTGTATGTTTGAATGTATGAATGGATGATATAATACCCTGTATGTTTTGAATGTATGAATGTTGTAGTGTTACTAAACTTGTATGTTTTGAATGTGTATGAATGTTGATAGTGTAATAATACTCTAACATTACTCTGTGTATGTTTTGAATGTGTATGAATGTTGATAGTGTAATAATACTTCTAACATTACTCCCTGTGTATGTTTTGAATGTGTATGAATGTTGATAGTGTAATACTCTAACATTACTCCGTGTATGTTTTGAATGTGTATGAATGTTGATAGTGTAATAATACTCAACATTACTCCTGTATGTTTTGAATGTGTATGAATGTTGATAGTGTAATAATACTTCAACATTACCCCTGTGTTTTGAATGTGTATGAATGTTGATAGTGTAATAATCTCTAACATTCCTGTGTATGTTTTGAATGTGTATGAATGTTGATAGTGTAATAATACTCTAACATTACTCCCTGTGTATGTTTTGAATGTGTATGAATGTTGATAGTGTAATAATACTTTTAACATTACCCCTGTGTATGTTTTGAATGTGTATGAATGTTGATAGTAATAATACTCTAACATTACCTTTGTATGTTTTGAATGTGTATGAATGTTGATAGTGTGTTGTTTTTGTGTTGGATAGTTTTAAGAGTCACATTTTGGTCCAAGAAATTTTGAAGACTGTGTGTGTGTGTGTGTGTGTGTGTGTGTGTGTGTGTGTGTGTGTGTGTGTGTGTGTGTGTGTGTGTGTGTGTGTGTGTGTGTGTGTGTGTGTGTGTGTGTGTGTGTGTGTGTGTGTGTGTGTGTGTGTGTGCGTGCGGTGTGTGTGTGTGTGTGTGTGTGCATCTCTAGCTTATTTCACCTGAAGTCTAAACCAATCTAATGCTCACTTAACCTAACTTCACCTCCTGGAGATTAATAATTCTAACCTAACCTAACCAAAAACTAACCTAACCTAACCTAACCTAACCTAACCTAACAAAACTAACCTAACCCCATCCCATCAAATAGTGTTAGGGTGATTAAACTTCAGGTGCATTGTTGTGTTGTATGACGCTGATTATAATTGTGATTTATATTTCTGGATATTTCATTGTAATTTTTTTTTTACTTTTTTTCGTATTTTGATTAAAGTTATTTTGGTATTTTTTCATCTCTACATATCGTCATTCTCTTGTTTATCGCCATTCTCTTGTTTATCGTCATTCTCTTGTTTATCGCCATTCTCTTGTTTATCGTCATTCTCTTGTTTTTCGTCATTCTTTTGTTTATCATCTCTACATATCGTCTATCTTTTGTCTTCCATCTCTTGTTTATCGCCATTCTCTTGTTTATCGTCATTCTCTTGTTTATCGTCATTCTCTTGTTTATCATCTCTACATATCGTCATTCTCTACATATCGTCATTCTCTTGCTTATCGCCATTCTCTTGTTTATCGCCATTCTCTTGTTTATCGCCATTCTCTTGTTTATCGTCATTCTCTTGTTTATCGCCATTCTCTTGTTTATCGTCATTCTCTTGTTTATCGCCATTCTCATGTTTATCATCTCTACATATCGTCATTCTCTTGTTTATCGTCATTCTCTTGTTTATCGCCATTCTACTTGTTTATCGTCATTCTCTTGTTTATATTAATTTCTCTTGTTTATCGTCATTCTCTTGTTTTATCGCCATTCTCTTGTTTATCATCATTCTCTTGTTTATCGCCATTCTCTTGTTTATCGTCATTCTTGTTTATCGCCATTCTCATGTTTTATCATCTCTACATATCGTCATTCTCTTGTTTATCGTCATTCTTGTTTATCCGCCATTCTCTTGTTTATCGTCATTCTCTTGTTTATCGTCATTCTCTTGTTTATCGTCATTCTCTTGTTTTATCGTCATTCTCTTGTTTATCATCTCTGCACATCTTCATTCTCTTGTTTTATCGCCATTCTCTTGTTTATCGCCATTCTCTCTTGTTTATCGTCATTCTCTTGTTTTTATCGCCATTCTCTTGTTTATCGCCATTCTCTTGTTTATCGCCATTCTCTTGTTTTATCGTCATTTTCTTGTTTATCGTCATTCTCTTGTTTATCGTCATTCTCTTGTTTATCGTCATTCTCTTGTTTATCGTCATTCTCTTGTTTATCGTCATTCTCTTGTTTAACGCCATTCTCTTGTTTATCGCCATTCTCTTGTTTATCGTCATTCTCTTGTTTATCATCTCTACATATCGTCATTCTCTTGTTTATCGCCATTCTCTTGTTTATCGCCATTCTCTTGTTTATCGCCATTCTCTTGTTTATCGTCATTCTCTTGTTTATCGCCATTCTCTTGTTTATCGTCATTCTCTTGTTTATCGCCATTCTCTTGTTTATCGTCATTCTCTTGTTTATCATCTCTACATATCGCCATTCTCTTGTTTATCGTCATTCTCTTGTTTATCGCCATTCTCTTGTTTATCATCGTGTCTAATGTCGTCTATATATTTCCAGATCCTCCTTTATCACCAATGGCGACCGATGCTCAAGAGAAATCCTTGGAACCTCTCTCCCTCTCCTCCTTCGACCAGAGACTAGTATCCCTCGAGAAACAACTTGAGATAGAGTTGAAGGTAAGACTTGAGGGTGACCATAGCTTGGGTAGGATTGGGCTGGGTTGGGTAACACTTATAAACTATTAGCAACACTTATAAATTATTAGCAACACTTATAAACTATTAGCAACACTTATAAACTATTAGCAACACTTATAAACTATTAGCAACACTTATAAACTATTAGCAACACTTATTATCTATCAGTAACACTTATAAACTATCAGCAACACTTATTATCTATCAGTAACACTTATAAACTATCAGCAACACTTATTATCTATCAGTAACACTTATAAACTATCAGCAACACTTATAAACTATCAACCTTATATAAACTATCAACCTTACTTATAAACTATCAGTAACGCTTTTAAACTATCAGTAACACTTTTAAACTATCAGCAACACTTACATCAACACTTACTTACCCTACGAACACTTTGTTGCCCTTAGCCAACAATATGTGTTGAGACCATTTTAATCTGACCTTGTAACACTTATCAATTGTATCTATAGTATTTAGTTAAGTTATTAACTGATAAGGTTTCGGATAATAAAATGGTGGAGTGTTTTTGTAGGTAATGGAAATGGTATGAGTTTTGTAGTTAGGAAATGGTATGGTAGTGTTTTTGTAGGTATTCTGTACTGTAATGGAAATGGTAGGGGTTTATAGTTAGGAAATGGTATGGTTTTGTAGTTAGGAAATGGTATGGTAGTGTTTTTGTAGGTATTCTGTACTGTAATGGAAATGGTAGGGGTTTATAGTTAGGAAATGGTATGGTTTTGTTGTTAGGAAATGGTATGGTAGTGTTTTTGTAGGTATTCTGTACTGTAATGGAAATGGTAGGGGTTTATAGTTAGGAAATGGTATGGTTTTGTGGGTAATGGAATGGTACTGTTTTTATGATATAGGAAATGGATATGCATGGTATTTGAGGTCATTTTTTTGGCATCATTTTTAATATTAATTACACCTGTATCTCACCTTGCCTGCTTGATGAAGATTTTAACTTATAGGTCAATTCTTTTTTCTTTTCTATTTTAAATTGGTTATTTTTTTTTATTTCAGCCAAATTTGTAAAGAAAATGTTTAAATCAGACTGTAGAAAAAGTAGGAAAATTTTTTTGTAGTGTGTAATGTAGCAAAGATTATGAGATGATAGAATTTGATATACTGTATATTTGTAAGTTTTGAATGTCATGTTATATCAAAAAGTGTTGTGAGGTTTGCTGTTTTTCTCTATTTGCAACTTTGAAATAAACTTAAAACAACTTGTGTATTTCTTGCATACAAGTACAGTCGCTCAATAAAGTATCTATGCAAAAATGTGTTGAGAAAATATGACACGGCAGATGATTGATTTTGACAACTCTACCAAGACAACAGGAGTCACGGTGTTCATTCTGGGACTCATCGATCCTTGAGAACCGATCCATGGCAGTTGAGGGATCGATCTCTCGCTCTTTCTCTACCAATAGTGGTGTGCCACAGGGTTCTGTTCTTTCACCTACTCTCTTCCTTCTTTTTATCAATGATTTACTTCACACTACGACTAATTCTATCCATTCTTACGCTCATGATTCTACTCTTCACTCTTCTTCACATTTTCCCCTTCCTCCTAACTCTCAAACTAGATCTGTTTCTAGAGCTGATATCATTACTTCTATCAATGCGGATCTGTGCAGCATCTCTGAATGGGGAGGTACAAACTTGGTTAAATTCAATAGTAATAAAACTATTTACTAATTACACTTTCCAAATTAGATGATCTCCCACCAATTACATTTCAGGACGCTATCATTCTGCCAAATTCTAAAATAGATATGCTAGGCCTCACCATTTCCTCTATTATGTCATGGAAGCCACACATTGCTAAAGCTGCCTCCCGAAAGTTGTGAATGCTGTACAGCTGCCGTAGCTACTTTACTCCTGAGCAGTTGCTTCAAGTATATAAGGGAATAATTTTTCCTAACTTGGAGTACTGCTCTCATATCTGGGGTGGCTCTTCTTCTGTTAGATAGGGTGGAATCAAAGGCATTTCGTCTTATTAACTCTCCTCCTTTAGTCGACAATCTCTCTTCCCTTTCTCTTCACCACAATGTTGCTTCACTCTCTCTCTTTTACAGGTACTTTAACGGGCAATGTTCGGTGGATTTGGCATCCTGTGTACCGCCGGCAAGGCCGTGGGCTCGTAACACACGTCTTGCCCGCGGTGCCCACCGTTTCTCTGTGGATGTCGGTCACACTATAATAACCCGTTATAGTACATCCTTCTTTCCTCAAACTGTGGAATGCTCTGCCTTCGTCTGTGTTTCCATACTCATACAATCTGTCTCACTTTAAAAAGCTGGTTTTCAGGCATCTTCGTGGTGTAGTCATTTTCTCTTCTATTTTTAATTTCTTTTACTCTTATTTTTTCACCCCCCAGGCCCCGTTGTGGGTCGATGGGTGAGCTAATCCCCGTAAAAAACAAAAGTGGAGATAGTTTTTGAGTGACTGTTAAGTATAATAAACATGTCAGGTAAACAAAGTGATGTAACTTATCTTAAATTTGTGTTTGTTTGTTTGTTTAGTTACAAACAAATATTGTAACAAGGAAAGTGAAGGTTTCTTATGTTTAATTATGTAGGTCACTGTTAAAGGCATAACAATACAGAATATAGTGAAACCTCTATATAATGGACTAAATGGAGATGAAAGTCCATTATATCAAGGGTCCATTAGATGTGAAACCTCCATAGGTACAGTAAGTAAAACAACAATCTATGCAGGTGGGGATCGATATGCTTCATTTACGTGTGACTATTGACAGCCCTCGTCCATGGTCTCATATTGTTTCCCCACAAAGAATACACAGATAGTTGTTTTAGCTACTGTAGATCCTCATTTGTATCAGGTATTTGTAAATGTGATGGTAAATGCTGTAGGTATGACATTAATACATAGTAATGCATGTAAGAGTTCAGAAATGGCTACTGCTTAGTTACCTCTGAGGGGTTGGGCGTCTGCTGTACGGACATTAATCATCTCAGGTTATCATCATCAGTACAGTAGTTAAAAATCCAACTTTATAATTAATTAAAAGTAATAATAATGTGTTTAAGTAAGTAAATAATATATTTTTAATTGTGGAGTTGGGTTAGGTAGAATTTAGCCTACTGGAGACAGCAACTGGAGGATTCACTACGACACAGGAAATCACAACTTCACATATAGGACGCTCGACGATTTTTTTTAGCCGTTTATGAGACAAAAAAATTATCTTATGTTGTAAAGTCCGGTATGTGGAGAGAGAAGTTCATTATATGGAGGTTTTATTGTATATAAGCAGTTAATGTTTACTTTCTTCAATATACATTCAACATATAAACACCAAACAGTAATATAAACAAATCTGGTTAAAATTGTTCTCGATAATCGCATATAACTTGTATAATGGCTTCATATTGAGGCTTAAATATTTTGTTCACTATAATTTCATCATCTATAATGTTCTTACGCTCTTTTGTTCTTGATCGGGTTTTGTTCTTCCTCTGTCTTGTTCACACCCTTACCTAGTTCACACCCTTACCTAGTTCACACCCTTACATTGTTCACACCCTTACCTAGTTCACACCCTTACCTAGTTCACACCCTTACCTAGTTCACACCCTTACCTAGTTCACACCCTTACCTAGTTCACACCCTTACCTAGTTCACACCCTTACCTAGTTCACACCCTTACCTAGTTCACACCCTTACCTAGTTCACACCCTTACCTGGTCACACCCTCCCATTGTTCACACCCTTACCTAGTTCACACCCTTACCTAGTTCACACCCTTACCTAGTTCACACCCTTATCCTGGTTCACACCCTTATCTGTAGTTCACACCCGCCACCTGGGTTCCACGCCTGGTTCACACCCACTGGTTCACTTGCCCGCCTAGTTCACACCGCCTAGTTCACACCGCCCCTGGTTTACCCATACCTAGTTCACACCCTTACCTAGTTCCACACCCTTACCTAGTTCACTCCCTTACCTAGTTCACTCCCTTACCTAGTTCACTCCCTTACCTAGTTCACTCCCTTACCTAGTTCACTCCCTTACCTAGTTCACACCCTTACCTAGTTCACACCCTTACCTAGTTCACACCCTTACCTAGTTCACACCCTTACCTAGTTCACACCCTTACCTAGTTCACACCCTTACCTAGTTCACACCCTTACCTAGTTCACACCCTTACCTAGTTCACACCCTTACCTAGTTCACACCCTTACCTAGTTCACACCCTTACCTAGTTCACACTCTTACCTAGTTCACACCCTTACCTAGTTCACACCCTTACCTAGTTCACACCCTTACCTAGTTCACACCCTTACCTAGTTCACACCCTTACCTAGTTCACACCCTTACCTAGTTCACACCCTTACCTTGTTCACACCCTTACCTAGTTCACACCCTTACATTGTTCACACCCTTACCTAGTTCACACCCTTACCTAGTTCACACCCTTACATTGTTCACACCCTCACAGTACCCAACAATTTCAGGACCCAACGATTCAGGATTTTTGTGTGTGTGTGTGTGTGTATTTCGTCCATTTTGCTCTCGACCAATGGGACCCCTTTCTTTCGCAGGTTAAAGCGGGGGCGGAGAACATGATACAGATGTACAGCACGGGACCAATGAGAGACAAGAAACTACTAGCGGAGGCCCAGCAGATGTTAGCGGACTCTAAAGCGAAGATCGAATACATAAAAATGAGAAGAATGAAAGCCAAGCAAAGCCAAACGGAAAACGGTCTCGACGCCGAAGGGAAGCCCAAAGGTGAGGTGTTTTATTTGTGTGTGTGGAGGTATAGAGGGTGAGAGGCTAATATGGTAGAGGTTAATGTATTGCTCTGATCTTACATCCTAAGGGTCACTGGTTCACACTCGGGCACTCGTAGTTCACCCAGCTGTGATTAGGTACCTGACTTTGCAGTTTGGGATATGAAGAGTGTCGGATTGAGTGCCGGCCACACACTCTCTCCTTCCTTGTGTACTGCATCCATACTGTCCATAATTGCTTGTCATTTGGACCAATGTCACTTTTATTGGAGGGATATTCGTGTTAGTGTGTGTTTGATGGGGGGGGTGGAGTCTCAGTGTGTGTGGGGTGGTCTTTGAGTGTAAAATCGTCCCTGTAGTGAAGGTGTTAGCGGAGATAAACTGAATATATTTAGCGAAAGTAGAAGAAAACAAAAGCAATAAACTTAACGAAAGAGTAATAGACGTTTATCTTTTTTATTATTAAGTTCAGCGAGAGGACGAGCGGTATTGTCGAATATATTATCTGAGTCGTCGTGTTACTAAAGACCCTAAGAGGTTTTATGATAAGGAGAAGAACTGAGAGGCGGGGAGTTGGCAAGGTGACGGCAAGGGTGAATATAGTAAACAGAATCACAATTACAGAAATGAGATGAAGTTGTGTAAATATGAAGATGTGTTGGCGATTATCTGTGGAAGTTAGCTGTAGGGCGGTGGTCATCATCAGTGGTAGTTAGCTGTAGGGGCGGTGGTCATCATCAGTGGTGTGCTGTAGGGACGGTGGTCATCATCAGTGGTAGTTAGGACGTTCATCATCAGTGGTAGATGTGGCTGGTCATCATCAGTGGTAGATAGCTGTAGGGACGTGGTCATCATCAGTGGTAGATAGCTGTGGGACGGTGGTCATCATCAGTGGTGGTGAGGGACCGTGGTATCATCAGTGGTGATAGCTGTAGGGCGGTTCATCGTGGTAGTGCTGTGGGACCGTGGTCATCATCAGTGGTAGATAGCTGTAGGGCGGTGGTCATCATCAGTGGTAGTAGCTGAGGGGTGGTTTGTGTGATAGCTGTGGGCGGTGGTCATCGTCAGTGGTAGATAGCTGCAGGGACGGTGGTCATCATCAGTGGTGAATAGCTGTAGGGCGGTGGTCATCGTCAGTGGTAGATAGCTGCAGGACGGTGGTCATCGTCAGTGGTAGATAGCTGTAGGGACGGTGGTCATCATCAGTGGTAGATAGCTGTAGGGACTGTGGTCATCATCAGTGGTAGATAGCTGTAGGACCGTGGTCATCATCAGTGGTGAATAGCTGTGGATGGTCATCATCAGTGGTAGATAGCTGTAGGGACCGTGGTCATCATCAGTGGTAGATAGCTGTAGGGACGGTGGTCATCATCAGTGGTAGATAGCTGTAGGGAAGGTTTTGTAACTCTGGGGATCCATTTCTTATTTCAATTTTCCATCACAGTCTGTGCCTTCCCTTGTCCCTCCTACCCTCAACTTTACCGACAATTAATATTTCTGTTATCTTTCCTCATCCCTAATTATATGACCAAAGTATTTGATTTTGATTTTTCTGTACATTACAAGTATTTCCCTTGAAGTTTTTGATAACCTTAGTATTTCTTCATTCGTTTTCCTGACAGTGTAGTTTATTCTTAACATTCACCAATAACACCACATTTGAAAGATCTCCAACCTCTGTCTGGTGTCTGCTGAGAGCGTCCAGCTACTGACCCATACATCAGTCCTTGCCATATAAAGCCTTTTAACAGCCTTTTACTCAAATTGAAGTTAAAGTTAATTTTCATTTGGTTATTTAGGTTATTAAATGCTGTTTTTGCTTTAATTAATTTTGTTTTTATATTTTTCCATACATCTGCCATCACAGCTAATGCTACTTCTCGGGATACACAAAATTTTCTATTGTTTTAAGTTCTCTGTTGCCGACCATAATTTATTTTTATTTATTTTCAAATTGGAAATAACCATTACTTTAGTCCTTACAGCATTAACTCTTGACCCATATTCTTCACCTTAAATGACCATTACTTTAGTCTTTACAGCATTAACTCTTGACCCATATTCTTCACCTTAAATGACCATTACTTTAGTCTTTACAGCATTAACTCTTGACCCATATTCTTCACCTTAAATAACCATTACTTTAGTCTTTACAGCATTAACTCTTGACCCATATTCTTCACCTTAAATGACCATTACTTTAGTCTTTACAGCATTAACTCTTGACCCATATTCTTCACCTTAAATGACCATTACTTTAGTCCTTACAGCATTAACTCTTGACCCATATTCTTCACCTTTTTCCACTAATCTGTTAACGAGTTTTTGTAATGCCTCTTCACTATCTGTGGTAAGAGCAGTGTCATCTGTGTAGTGCATATTACTTCACCATTAACTTATCGTCCTTCATTATCACTTATAACTTCTCTCAATAATAATTCTGAATATATATTATACAATGTTGGAGACAGAACACAACCTTGTCTTACTCCCTGTCTAACTGTGAAGTAATTAGTAAGTTCTTTATTTACCAACACTTCAGCCTTCTGTTGCCAGTAAAGATTCTTGCAAATTCTAATATTGTATCTCCTTCATTAATGCATATTTTTTCCTAGATCTGTATAAGTTTATTAGATTTTACCTTACAAATTACTTTTCAAAATCAACAAAGCAGATATACAAATTTCTTTGGACCTCTAAAGCTCTTTCATTCAAAATTCTCAAACTAAATACAGCTTCTGTAGTTCCTCTTCCCTTCCTAAAACCATTTTGATCTTCACATAACTCACTTTCTATTTGAAACTTTATTTTACTTAATATTATGTTTAATAAAGCTTTACAGGCTTGACATGTTAGGCTTATTGTTCTAAAGTGGCTGCACTCTAAGGCTCATGGGTTTTTAGTTAATACCAGTGGTGGGCACAGCTAAACGAAAAGTTAGCTTCGCTAACCGCTAATCCGCTAACTAAAAAGTTAACTTCGCTAATGCTAAACAGCTAAAAAAATTAGAGGAAGCTAACGCTAACCCCTAACTTTTATTATATGAATTTAGCTTCGTTTTTTTTTGGGGGGGGAGGGGGTTCTAAAACCCTTAAAAACAGACCTAGAGAGCTGAAATTTTCATATGTTGTCTTGTAGCTTAGACATATAGCTTTCCAAAAAGGTATAGCTTGCCAAGATCAGATGATGATCAAGGTGTACACAAATAATTAAATGAACAAATGAAATTAAACATTAGTTTACATTCAAGTTTCAACATACACTTTATAATCTTTATTCACTGTACGAAAAGACAGAAAGTATTAAACAAATCCAAAAACTATAGTACTGTATAGCATAGGTAGCAAATAGCATCATGCCAAGATCAGATGATGATCAACTTATCAAGGTGTACACTGTACACAGTTTCACAAATAATTAATTTGCATTCTCAAACAACCTATCGGCCTTATTCATTATTCATATATAAATATGCAATACCAACCACATACACATTATAGCAGTGCATTTTTATATAACTAATTGTTGGTGTTAGTCATGTAAATAAACAGAAAACTCTAAACTTTAATGAAAAGTAAGTTTTTAGAAAATTTTGTTTGGCGCACACCTTGGATGACATCCTGGTTATGAACTTATGCAGTACTTAGCATAACCAAATATATTGACACAAAAAATCCTAATTAAATTAACAACTAAATGAGAAATGAAATTATACATTAGTTTACAATTACATTCTATGATTCTTTCAACATACACTGACAGTCTTTATTTACTGTAAAAAAAAAGTATTAAACTTTAATAATCGAAAAATTCCATTCACTCCGGCTGCAGTGGCTGGGCCTTCATCGCCTCCACGTGATGCTGGTTGCCCTTCATAAACATTAGCCTCTCAAAATTGCCATCTGACAGGGTGGCTCTCTTGGCCCTCAAGTTATCTTTACACGTACTAACACGCAGTCAGCCAAGCGTGCCTGACTGGCCGTTGGAGACACGCGTCGCGGCGTCACACGCTTACAACAGACAGGAACAAACATGTATAAATTTTGTTAGCGGACCTAAAGTTAGCGGAAGCTAATTGGTCCGCTAATGGTTTCTAAAGTTAGCGAAAACGCTTTTCCGCTAACGAGAAAGTTAGCTTCTCTAATTAACAGTTAGCGGAACCGTGCCCACCACTGGTTAACACAAACATTGAATTCAGTCAAACATTTCATCCCATTCCTGTCCATTTGTTTTATATATTCTACTGGAAGCTGATCAGCCCCACAAGCTTTATCAGTTATCATGTTGCTCACAGCTGCCTCAACTTGTTTCCATAATTGGTAGTTTGAACTTTATTTCCTTTTTGTTTCTTCCCTCTACTTTATCCTCACCATTGTATACTTCTTCTATGTTCTCTGTCCATCTCTCTTTTACTTCTTCTACCACAAACAGGATCTTCTTGTCTTTGCTTTTAATTGTCTCCCACCCCATTTATTTCCTATTGGTTCATTTGTTTAATCTTTCTGTTCATTTCCCTATAATTATGCCTTCTGTCATCATCTTCAATCTCCTTGTATTTCCTTTCTAGATCATCTTTCTGGGCCTGTCTACACTCCCTTTGGATTTCTTTGTTAATTTTTTTGTAAGCCTCACTTTGTTTTCTCATATTTCTTTGTCTATCTATTTTCTTTTAAATTTCTTTTGTCATCCACTTACTTTTAGCCTCGTTCCTCTTATGCCCTATAAGTTTTCCCCCAGTCTCTAACATTACTTCTTTGTAATTATTAAATTGTTGTGCTGATCCTTGTTCGTCAAAGTCACCTTCTAGCAATACTAAAAACCTATTTTCAGTTTCAATTTCATATTCTATCCCGGCACCTGTTTTGAGTTTGCCTATATTCAATTTGATTTAGTCCATATTTTTATTTTTTTTATTTTTTTTTATGTTTTAGGACTCACTGAACTCATTACTGGGACGTGGTCTGACCCACTATCTGCCCCTGGATTGGTCTTGGTTCGAGTTATGTATTGAATTTCTGAATCTTTCCTGGATTAAAATGTAATTTATTTGATTCTTGACTACTGCATGTTGGGTGAGACTATGTATAGAGATGCCTACAATAATAATAATAATGGTTGCCCCTTGTGTTCGAGGATGGCCGGCCCAAGGGCCACCTAGGCATGAATTTGTTTAAGATGTAGAAGCTGTCGCCAACACAACAACCACACTCTGAGTTAACGAGCTTAGTGACCCAGTATCAAGGAATAGTTCGAGAAGACCGGACAACTCGCCAACTGCACTGGCTAACCATTACCCCGGAATACAATCCGCAAATCGATTAACATCCAGGTCCCCAATTACTGCTGGGTAGACAGAGGCGCCTAGGGTGTTGTTCAAACCATGTACATTTGCACTTATCATCTTGTTTTCCTTAAAAAGTAATTTAATATTCCTCTTCTCTCATTTTTATTACCCAACACCTGTGGTCCAACTTCTGGTGCTATTTTCCCTGTCCCAATGTTTGCATTAAAATCATCCATTATAATCAGACATTCATTAAATCTTACAGTGTCTTTTAGTTTCTTTAAATCTTCACCAAATTTTTCTAAGACTTCATCCTCACTATCATTTGTTGGTGCATAAACCTGTATTAGTACCAAGGCCAAGGGTTTAGCAATAAACTTGACTCTAACACTACTCAATATCCCTTTATACTTCTGATCAGCTCCTGGTTTACAATAATACCAACACCTTTCATGTTTTTCACCACCTGTATATCTAAAGCAAGAATCTTCACGACTAATGTTATTTAAACCTGTCCATCTTACTCCACTTAATCCCAGAATGTCCCACTGTGATCTTTTTCATTTCCCTACAAACATTTACATATTTACCAGCCCTTACCAGCCCTTACCAGCCCTTACCAGCCCTATGTAGTAAATTACTGTATAATATCCTCACATTCCATTGTGTGTTCGCTGCCCCCCAAATTTTTTTACTCGTCGGAAGATTAATTAGAGGGAATCGACAAAAGTTAGGAATGAACTATGGGGTGTAGAGGTCCCTCGTACCTCACTCGGGTAAAGAACCATCCCACCACATGCGGTAAATTATAATAATTCCAAGTACTGTCGTGACTGTCGTGTGATCGGTGATACTTGAAGCAATGGAGGTTGGGGCAGTTTGTGAGTACAGGTAGGATGTATTGAGAGAGAGAGTAATGTATCTTGTAGAGGTGACAGGAGTAATGTATCTTGTAGAGGTGACAGGAGTAATGTATCTTGTAGGGGTTGATAAAGAATAATGTATCTTGTAGAGGTGACAGGAGTAATGTGTCTTGTAGAGGTGACAGGAGTAATGTATCTTGTAAGGGTTGATAAAGAGTAATGTATCCTGTAGGGGTTGATAAAGAGTAATGTATTTTGTAGAGGTGACAGGAGTAATGTATCTTGTAAGGGTTGATAAAGAGTAATGTATCTTGTAGAATTGACAGGTAATGTATCTTGTAGGTGACGGGGTAATGTATCTTGTAAGGGTTGATAAGAGTAATGTATCTTGTAGGGTTGATAAAATGTGTATCTTGTAGAGGTGACAGGAGTAATGTATCTTATGAGGGTTGATAAAGTAATGTATCTTATGAGGTGACAGGGTAATGTATCTTGTAGGGTTGATAAAGAGTAATGTATCTTGTGAGGTGAGATGTTCCCCACAAGTGGGGGTGAAGGCAGGTTACAGAGCGGCTAAGATGTATTGGTTAGCAGGATTCACATCTGCAACTCTTGCCTCTGTAAGAAATTGCGTCTTTCTCCTCTCTTTACCTCCTCCTCCTCCCACAAGCCAGTTAATATTTGACCATAGGAGTCTTTGCAAGGATTGGTTAATACTGTATGCTGATTATTTTTATTGCCTCTTAACAGTTACTGGAGAATGACACCTGACTGTCTGTATTTGTGCGTGTGTGTGTGTGAGTGCTTGTGTGTGTGAGTGCTTGTGTGTGAGTGCTTGTGTGTGTGTAATAATAATAATAATAAACGGTTTATTAATAGAGTTGCAGCCGGTGGCTGAAAATATACAGACTTACATTTGATTTAGACATAATGATATAATATGCATTGAATACATTTACAGGGCTGTACAGTACATAAATCAGGAGTTGTTTATTATTTTAACAATAGATGGGATGGTGCTTTTCTTATATCTATCGGTGCGGGCTCTTATGGGCTGAATTTTGTTGTAGTGGTGGACTGCGCGAGGTGGGTGGAGGGCTGCAGGTGACAGGAGGTGGCGATGACGAGGGTGGTGCAATAGTTGGCTGCCAAACCTTTCCAGTGCTTGGTGGTGGAGGTCACTCAGGGATGGCATTTCCAGGGTGGAGAGAGCGTTGATGTAGCCGGAGTATTCTGCGCCGAGCATGATTCTGCAGGCCCTTTTCTGTACTTCTCTAGTCGACGTTGTTGGGTGGAGTTGAGAGAAGACGACCAGGCTGGTGACGCATATGTTAGTTTGGGGAGAATAAAGGCGTTGTAGATGGTCCTCAGCTCTGGCGTGGGTGTCCCAAGTGACCTAAGTCGTTGTAGCATGTAGAGACGGTACGAGGCTGCCTTGACTGTGTTATTTACACGGGCCTTCCAGTCCAGTTTGTTGTCTATAGTTACACCCACGAGTTTGGCAGACTGCACCAGCTGGAGAGGATGTGTGTGTGTGTGTAGATTTATCGCAAGAGACAGACTATGATGGTAGTCGGGATTCTGTGCCTTTAATATCCAGAATGACAGACTTTTGTGGCGTAAAGGGGAAGAGATGCGAGCAGTCGAGGCGCTACGATTGGTAGTGACGAATCGACCAATGGCGCGCCAATCAGACAGAAGGAAGACGAATAAACCCTATATTGGGTAGAGAAAGAGTTGGGGCTTCCCTGTTGAAACAAGAATCTGATTTGGACGCCATTGGTTGATTCGTGACAACCAATCGGAGCGCCTCGGGTAGAGATTTTGTTTTGGTAAGCGATGTGGTAAACAAATGATTATGTTAGATTTTAGTGATGGTTTATGGATGATGAGGTGAGTTTTGTGTCGGCCAAAAGGCTCGGTGAATTGGTCGACGTCTCGGCAATGTGTTGAATTACGGTGAGGCGAACGCTGTCGTCCTGGGGTACACACTCGTGGTCTGACCTCCCTCGATTCTGACTGCACGTCTCGCCTCAATGTCGGCTCTGATTGGTTGGAACTCACTGTTTAAATTCCCATTTTCTATTTATTACTTACTAAACTCTGTACTGGATTCTCACTCTCCAGTAACTATCAGCGTTCATTATTGCTTATATTCAAGGGTTTGCACAAATATCTATCACTTGTAACGAGATTTTACCGAACGAAAATAATGTGTTAGTTAGCAAGGAACATTCTTATTGGACGAGAAGCTGAACCTGAGTTTAATTTATATTGCCGTACTGAAATATATATCCCAGTTCAACATCTTAATTCATTATATGTATTATTTAATTTACTCATATACATTTTTATAAGACCTTTGCTATATTTTCAAATTTTCATCTGTCATCGGGTGAGCCAACAACTTCATTTTCATACACTCAAATTTACTCATTAATTGTTAGTTTACTGAGATTTGCTCCTCAGTGATGTATCAATGTTCAGTATATGAGCTTATTTATAATTTACACTTATATTTAACGATTTTAAATGTTTCATTTCGATAATGTTTGGACTGGAAATGGTGGTCATTTTAATCACACGGGCAAGTTGGGGGTGGCTGTGGAGATGATAAATTCTCGGCAGGTATTTATGCGTTATGTGTTTTTATTCCCAGGTGAAGCTAGGAAAGTATGGTATAATTTAACTACTAATGTGTTGTTTTTATTCCCAGGTGAATCTAGAAAGTATGTTATAATTTAACTATTTATGTGTTTTTATTCCCAGGTGAAGCTAGGAAAGTATGGTATAATTTAACTACTAATGTGTTGTTTTTATTCCCAGGTGAATCTAGAAAGTATGTTATAATTTAACTATTTATGTGTTTGTTTGTCATGGCATTAATATGGGGGTTTCTTTCACGCACTCTCCAGGTGAGGCCTCCAACAAATTCAACCTAGAGACCCCGGTGGATGTTCGAATTGAGGAGCTTATCCATCGGCTCCACGTAGAGTGCCGGTGTATGGAGGGAGCCAAGAATGCCGTCAGGATGCTCCAGGCTAATAAAGTCGCAGCCGACAAGAAATACCTCCAAGAAGTGAGTGTTTCCCGACCCGTTCATTCTACCGGATCTTGACTCTCTTGGGTGCTGCTGTTCTCTCTGTCTTTACGAGGAAAACGCCCACACGAGAGTCAGGATTCGATGGACGTTGTTTATCGACCACGTGGAGGAATCGGTGATGTTTTGGTTCGATTGATGGGTCACGGTCTGAAACGGCACCTGAAGGTACATCAATACGTGACCCTAATACTTCTTGGTTATAGTCTAATATAACTTGTCTCTCCTCTGAACCGAATCTCATGTAAGCTTGGTTGGTAATGGAGAATCATGGTACCAATATATCACTGTCTCAAAGAATCATGGTACCAATATGTCACTGTCTCAAAGAATCATGGTACCAATATATCACTGTCTCAAAGATTCATGGTACCAATATATCACTGTCTCAAAGAATCATGGTACCAATATGTCACTGTCTCAAAGAATCATGGTACCAATATGTCACTGTCTCAAAGAATAACCAATATGTCACTGCTTCCTCCATACGTCCGATCGGCTCTGTTCTGTAGGTAATTTTCACCGTTTCTGCTGAATTCTATCGATGGTTGGTGACGTCAGAAGGTGAGTCTGTAGTACAATCAGGAACAGAGCTGATTGGTGTTTGCTGAAACCTTCATCTAATAAACAAACCTCAGTATTGTGGATATTGTCCGTTATATAGGGGTTTCCGCATCAAATGGACCTATTTATAACGGACTATCCTACCCCTATAGTCCGCTATGGGGAGGTTTCAATGCATAGGTTGTGATATATTATAATTTATACGTTGATGTTGTCTGTGTGTGTGTAATCACTGCTCATGGTACACTGATTGATACCGTGAAAGGAATGACATTGGAATTTGTAAACGTGAATTGCCATTTAACCGTTATCTTCGTGCTGTATATATATATATTGAAGTTACGAAGTGTTTGGTTGGATGCCTGTACATGGAAACATCTATCATGGAAAAGTACGATGTTATTTTTATGACCGTGAAAGAAATTATATTGGAATTTGGAAACGTGGAGTGAAATAGCCTCGTGTAGGACTTATGCTGTTTCGGAGTTTTAAATCAACATTGCTGCGATTCTTTGGGTGGATATGTAATCACTCATCAGGTAGAACTAATATTGAGGAATTTATATTGAGGAATGGAGTTGTGAAATGGTATAATTACAGTATTACAACATTTTATATCATCCTTTTTGCTGATTGCTTGGGTGTATGATAATGTCAATCATAGAAGATGTGAGGTTTGGGTACTATGAAGGGTAAACTTAGACAATAACTGTACTTATGAATACAAAAATGAAAACAATTTGTAATGTTTTGTATCTTATGATCTGGGTGTGTTTCTCGGAGTCAAAATTATTAAATGAAAATTGCAACTGGCTCTTGGACATCAATACAGTACATCATCTTTGGGCCTAAGGTGTAATGCCCATCAATATTGACTTGGAAAGGAAGAAAACAAGGGCCTAAGAATGTCGATGTGACGTCTCGGATTCACACATTTACGAATCTGAGAACGAAGGAACGACAGGACTGTTTACCGTGCCTACGCTAACCAAAACATCTATCTTTCGTACAGAAGCGTAAAGTAACATTCATCGCGTACCGAGAAGCTGAATCGAGAGTCGTTTGTAAGCTTCGAAGATTCATTGGAGGTTTGTTTAGTTCAGCTCAGTGTTTGTTGTGGGGAGGTAAATATTTGATGCTGAGATTTATTTAACATTGAGATTTGTTTCAGTTTTTTCCCATGTGACTTTTTTCTGTGATATTTTTATTTTTTTTTAAATATACTTTTTGACCTTTTTTCCCGTGACTTTTGTTTTACTTTTTATATACTTTTTAAACTTTTTTGTCACACTTTCCTGGGACATTTTTCCTCCTCCTTCCACTTAATTTACTTCAACATTTCGATCCATAAAACCATTCACAAGTAGATCCCTTGCAGATTGAGTTAATACCTACACTGACTTTTCTAAAATATAACTACTACAGTATATTGAAGTCTTATAAACAAATCTCTGAAGGACTTAGTCGATACTGAAGAGATAGAGGAAGAAAGTCCATTTTTATCAACGGGTCTGGTTATTAAGCGGGAAAATACACGACCATTTTGACCATCAACGTCTCGGGGATTCTAAAATGGCGCTGACTAATCCCCTCTTTGTTTACGTTGGCTGGTGGTAAGTCGGGTTTGTGGTTACTGTCAATGGTGAGAATTCCTCGTGGTAGTGAATTAAGACGCTTGTCTATGGGGGATTGTGGGTAGTGCAGTGACTTCGGAAACGGTGAAGACAGATTATAGGTGTTGTTGTTATTCTCGTGAGCGGCTTAGTGGCTTTAGTGGGCCATATATTCTGTAGGGATTTATTTAACATGGCTGGAGGGGGGGATGGAGGAGGTGTGTTGGTGCTGTCAAATAAACTAGGGTGTCTAATCTTCAGGTGAATTAAGTGGCAGTGTCAACAAGAGTTCTCAGTATGTTGAGCTGTGTGTTGAGTTGTGTTTACGTCTAGAAGATAAGCCGCGTTATTTAGCATGGTGACAGGGAGGACTCTCTCTCTCTCTCTCTCTCTCCCGTAAAGCAATGTTGCAGAACTAAACATTACAAAATCCATCCTTACTCATATTTTCTCACCACTATTCTGGACAGATGATTCACATGCCCTTAAACTAACCTAACCAAACGCTTGAGTTATGTCCCTCTTAAAGTGGTGTTAAGTGAATGTGTCCTCTTAAGTGGTGTTTTAAGTGAACGTGTCTAGTTAAGGTAGAGAGAGAGAGAGGTTTATTCGGGAAAATCTACTTCCAAGTATACATTAACTCAGAATGTATATAGGAAGCTCAGGTATACAAACAATATACATAGTGGTATGGTGTAATGGTCAGCATGCTCGCCTCACAAACAAGTGGACCCAGGTTCGATCCCGGGCAGGGTGAAGCTATAGGCAAGTTTCTTTATGCCATTTGCCTCTGTCTACCCAGCAGTAATTGGGGACCTGGATGTTAATGGATTTGTGGATCGTGTTCCGGGGTAATGGTTAGCCAGTGCAGTTGGTGAGTTGTCCGGTCTTCTCGGATTATTGTTTGACACTGGGTCATGCAGCTCGTTAACTCAGGGTGTGGTTGTTGTGTTGGGCTTCTACACCTTAAACACTGGGTCATACAGCTCTGTTCTCAGGGTGTGGTTGTTGTGTTGGTGACAGCTTCTACACCTTAAACACTGGGTCATGCAGCTCGTTAACTCAGGTTGTGGTTGTTGTGTTGGTGACAGCTTCTACACCTTAAACTGGGTCATGCAGCTCGTTAACTCAGGGTGTGGTTGTGTTGGCGACAGCTTCTACACTTCTGGGTCATGCAGCGTTAACTCAGGGTGTGGTTGTTGTGTTGGTGACAGCTTCACACCTTAAACACTGGGTCATGGCAGCGTTAACTCAGGTGTGGTTGTTGTGTTGGCGACAGCTTCTACCATAAACACTGGGTCATGCAGCTCGTTAACTCAGGGTGTGGTTGTTGTGTTGGTGACAGCTTCACCTTAAACACTGGGTCATGCAGCTCGTTAACTCAGGGTGTGGTTGTTGTGTTGGTGACAGCTTCTACACCTTAAACACTGGGTCATGCAGCCTCGTTAACTCAGGGTGTGGTTGTTGTGTTGGCGACAGCTTCTACACCTTAAGGTCATGCAGCTCGTTAACTCGGGTGTGGTTGTTGTGTTGGCGACAGCTTCTACCTTAAACACTGGGTCATGCAGCTCCGTTAACTCAGGGTGTGGCTGTTGTGTTAGCGACAGCTTCTACACCTTAAACACTGGGTCATTCAGCTCGTTAACTCAGGGTTGGTAGTTGTGTTGGCGACAGCTTCTACCTTAAACACTGGGTCATGCAGCTTCGTTAACTCAGGGTGTGGTTGTTGTGTTGGCGACAGCTTCCACCAACAAATTCACGCCGTGTGACCCTTGGGCCGCCATCCTCGTTACATGATGGGCAACCATTAATATTATTATACAAACAATATACCTAGACAGTACAGGTATACAAGAACTGGTGAACCAAGAATACGTCACAATTCTTTTATCATGATTCATATTGCTGGAAGGCTGAAGTGTGTCACCATCCGAGAGAGTAGTGAGGGTGAGTCTTCTTTCTCTCGAGGTCACTGTTGTTGCGATATTGTCTTTTTGGAGAGAGAGAGCCTGGCATGACTTGACCTGAGACACGCGACCTGACCTTTGTGACCTTTTAGATAATTGAATGGTATTTGAAGGTGCGACAGACACGAATCCGAACCCGGGTGACGCGAATCCGAACCGGTGACGCGACCAACCCGGTGACGCGAATCCGATCCGGGTGACGATCCGATCGGGTGACGCGATTCCGACGGGTGACGCGAATCGAATCCGGGTGACGCGAATCGAATCCGGTGACGCGAATCCGACCGGGTGACGCGAATCGAACCCGGGTGACGCAAATCCGACGGGTGACGCGGATCCGGACCCGGTGACGCGAATCCGAACGGGTGACGCAAATATGAACCAAGTTTGACGTCATACACAAGAGATTAGTAATGTCTGTGTGTCTGTCTGTCTGTGTGTCTGTGTCTGTCTGTCTGTGTGTCTGATTGTGTTGACATTTAAGTATCTACCTTGAGTGTGGAAATACCCTGTATGTGCGTATGTGTGTTTTGTTGTGTTGATGTGTGATGTTGCGTGTGTGTACGTTGTGTTTTTGTGTGTATTGTGGTGTGTGTGTGTGTGTGTGTGTGTGTGTGTGTGTGTGTAATAATAATAATATATAATAATTAACGGTTTATTGAAAGAGCTTGGCAGCCATAAGGCTGAAAATATACAGTTACATATTTGGGGAATGGGTTACGAATTACAAATAATATACAAGTAACATAAGTGACACAAATAAGACATATAATAACTAGATGGGAAAAGCTCAAACTACAGTTCATTTCAACATAGTGACAGTGTAAGGAGCAGTGTTTACTGGGGTGAATACACTGGTTTATTACAAGTTATTGATAATTTTTACAATGGTGTGTGTGTGTGTGTGTGTGTGTGTGTGTGTGTGTTATGTAGTCCTATTGTCTTGTGACCTTTTAACGGACAAGTTTTCTTAATTTGTAGTTCATTATAATTGGTTTGGTTAGGTTAGTTAGGTTAGGTTAGGTTTGGTTAGGTTAGGTTTGGTTAGGTTAAGTTTGGTTAGGTTTTGGTTTGGTTTGGTTAGGTTTGGTTGGGTTAGGTTAGGTTTGGTTAGGTTAGGTTGGGTTTGTTGGGTTAGGTTGGGTTAGGTTTGGTTGGGTTTGGTTGGGTTAGGTTTGGTTGGGTGGTTTGGTTTGGTTTGGGTTAGGTTAGGTTAGGTTAGGTTTGGTTGGGTTTTGGTTTGGTTGGGTTAGGTTGGGTTTGGTTGGGTTGGGTTAGGTTAGGTTGGGTTGGGTTAGGTTGGGTTTGGTTTGGGTTAAGTTTGGTTGGGTTTGGTTTGGTTTGGTTGGGTTGGAGGTTAGGTTTGGTTGGGTTGGGTTTGGTTGGGTTAGGTTGGGTTAGGTTTGGTTGGGTTTGGTTGGGTTGGGTTGGTTGGGTTTGGTTTGGTTTGGTTTGGTTGGTTGGGTTGGGTTAGGTTAGGTTTGGTTGGGTTTGGTTGGGTTAGGTTTGGTTTGGTTTTGGTTTGGTTTGGTTAGTTAGGTTGGGTTGGGTTAGGTTGGGTTAGGTTGGGTTGGTGGGTTTGGTTTGGTTTGGTTGGGTTGGGTGTTAGGTTGGGGTTGGGTTGGGTTGGGTTGGGTTGGGTTAGGTTGGGTTAGGGTTTGGTTTGGGTTAGGTTAGGTTGGGTTGGGTTTGGTTTTGGTTTGTTTGGTTTGGTTGGGTTGGGTTGGGTTGGGTTGGGTTGGGTTAGGTTTGGTTGGGTTTGGTTAGGTTGGGTTGGGTTTGGTTTGGTTTGGTTGGTTTAGGTTGGGTTGGGATTGGGTTGGTTTGGTTGGGTTGGGTTGGGTTGGGTTGGGTTGGGTTGGGTTGGGTTTGGGTTGGGTTAGGTTTGGTTGGGTTTGGTTGGGTTGGGTTGGGTTGGGTTGGGTTTTGGTTGGGGTTTGGTTGGGTTGGGTTGAGTTAGGTTTGGTTTGGTTTGGTTGGGTTAGGTTGGGTTTAAGTTGGTTGGGTTAAGTTTGGTTGGGTTAGGATTGGGTTTGGTTAGGTTAGGTTAGGTTTGGTTGGGTTGGTTTGGTTGATGGTTAGGTTAGGTTGGGTTAGGTTAGATTGGGTTTTGGTTAGGTTTGGTTGGGTTAGGTTGGGTTTGTTTAAGTTGGTTGGGTTAAGTTTGGTTAGGTTGGTTGGGTTTGGTTAGGTTGGGTTAAGTTTGGTTAGGTTAGGTTTGGTTGATGGTAATGCTGTGTGGCTTCTTTATTTATCAGGTGTTTAATTCTCTCTCTCCCTTCTCTCCCCTCCCACAACCCTGGCAGTGTGGTAGCAAATATCTCGTCCCTATGCAGTACTGTTCGTTTGACCTTTGCTCAATCTCTTCATCAACCCCCCCCGCGTCTCACACACACACACACACACATATGACCTTGTTGCACGGATCCCTATTGGTTTCTTTGTTGTTATTATTGTTATTATTATTATTATCTTCTGGTCTCTCTCTCTCTCTCTCTCTCTCTCTTGGTAGCTTTCAACCTTTGGGCTGTCCTGAGAGAAGTTGCAGATTGTTTGGTGGTGATGACGTCATTGGTAAGCACGTGGCTATGATATCACGAGAGGATTGGTTCTTATCTTGGCTTTGACGTCATAGGTGGCCGCTCTGGCGTCATAGGATGTGACGTCATAGGAAGGGCCGCGCCTGATTGGCTTTCACGTGCTTTGTGCTTTTAAATTTCTTAAGGCTAAATTGATCATAAATGGAGATATAAAAGGTATTTCTTAAGGTATCTAAGGTTAAAATGGCGTCTAAATTGCACCAAGACTTTATTGTACTTTGTTGTGTGAAATCAGAAGAGAAATATATATTGACGTCATGAACGGGATGGGTAAAGTGGTGACGTCATCCAGTTATGATGTCATAGGTTGTGACGACACATACAAGATCTGCGCGCGGTGATTGGCTAAAAAATACAACAGTCCTCACGATTGGCTGAGACGAACGTGACGTGTTTGTTGATATCTGCTTGAATGGGAATCCGTGTTTGTGTTTGCGACTAAACTTTAAAACAACAAATAAAACAGATTAAGTAAATTATAATTCGTTTTATTAGTTATTTTTGTTATTTTATTATGAAATTTATTGTTATTGGTTAGCAGGGAGAGAGTAGTACTGTACCTTACTTGGCACACTGGATTGCCCTTCTTGTGCCTCAGGCCAGGACTCGATCTCAGGACAACTCGGTACTAGTAACTTGAAAGTGTTTTAGTTACGCATTATATAGTAGTTAAAAAATGGCTGATTTCGTAATATATAATCGAGAGAGAAAGCTTATTTTACCTTATTAGCCCCCAGCTTAATTTACCTTAGATTAGTCCCCAGCTTATTTAACCTGAAGATTACCCCCCCTCTGCTTATTTCACCTTATTACCCCCAGCTTATTTGACCTGAAGATTACCCCCTCTGCTTATTTCACCTTACCCCCAGCTTATTTGACCTGAAGATTACTCCCAGCTTATTTCACCTTATTACCCCCAGCTTATTTGACCTGGGTACTCCCAGCTTTTCATCACCGGGTAAAATAAGCTGGGGTCGTCAATGGTTTTCCCCAGGTAAAAAAAAACATAGTTACATCCTTCTCATTGTATTAAAACAAGACGCTCGTGTGTGTGTGTGTGTGTGTGTGTGTGTGTGTGTGTGTGTGTGTGTGTGTGTGTGTGTGGGCGTCAGAGTCATTAAAACACAATACTGGTGTTTGGGTGTGGGGGGGCTTTGATGACCTCTGTTGGCTAAGTATTACTTGGCGTCCTCTCTCTCTCTCTCTCTCTCTCTCTCTCTCTCTCTCTCTCTCTCTCTCTCTCTCTCTCCGGATAGGCAAGAGGTGGAGGAAGAAGGAGGAGAATCAGAGGTAGGGAGGGTGAGGAAGAAAATAGAGAGGAGGTGGAGGGACTTCAAGGACGTTCAAAGTTGCTTCTGAGCTCCGTCAGGTTCAGCCAACTCCACTTCCTCCTTCCTACCTCCTCTCTCTCTCCTCTCCCCCCCTCCCCTCTCCCCTCCCCTCCCCAGACATACATTCATCTTCTTTCATTAGTCACTCAACACTGACGCCTCCTCACAGTACACGTTGGAGCTGCTTAGTGTAAACAAAGATGGCGGCTGAAATGACTCGAGACTGTACTTGAGAGAGAGAGAGAGAGAGAGAGAGTCTTAGGTATGTAGAGGAGTTAGTTTATCTGTCTGTCTGTGTCTGTCTGTCTGTGTCTGTCTGTCTGTGTCTGTCTGTCTGTGTCTGTCTGTGTGTGTCTGTCTGTCTGTCTGTGTGTAGTAATAATAGTAGGAAATCTGCCGGGACGTCATGGTGAGATCTTCCAACACAGGACTTCAAACACATCTAACGAAGCCCGTGTGGACGTCAGTGCTCGAAGATTCTGGACGCGGGGACAGCGAGCTTTCTTCGACATCAGGATTTTTGACCCCATGGCTGCATGTCACCGTAACCTAGCTCTCGATGCTGCACACAGGAGGAACGAGAACGACAAGAGAAGGGCATATGGGGAGAGAATTGAGAACGTTGATCAAGGCAGCTTCACTCCTCTAGTGTTCACAACCTCTGGTGGGATGGGACCAAGTGCAAGATGTTTCTACGCCAGACTCGCGGAGGTGATCTCCGAACAGAAGCAGCAGCCCACAAGTTATGTTACAGCCTGGATGAGATGTCGACTGTCCTTCTCTCTCCTTAGGTCGGCTTTGCTCTGCCTCAGGGGAACGAGAGCTTCTGCCCCTACTCCGACAACAGTTGCAGATATTGACTATGAGGCAACAGTCACTGAATGCCTCATAGATCTGCGGCTCAACACAGCTAGGATAGTTACTTATGTATTAGGATATTTAATATTAAGGTAATAAAATGGTGGCGAAGGTGTGGCTATTGGGGGAGGCTGGAGGCCACGTTAAAAAAAGTAGGAGTGGTAGTTGTTGTAACAGTAGTGGTAGTTGTTGTAATAGTAGTAGTAGTGGTAGTAGTTGTAGTAGTAGCGAAGAGCATATAATACCAACCACTACCACTACCACCATCACCACCAGTAGTAGCAATGGCAGCGTCAGGGAGAGGTGAGAGAGGGGGGGGAGAAGAGAGAGGGGGGATGGGGGAGGGTGAGAGGCGTTATATTTAGCAGATGGGGAGGTAGAATGTGTGTGTGTACCGACAGACCGCGAGGAAGCTTCTCAGCATATGTTTTTAGGGGAGTCTTCAGTTACTAAGCTGATTTTTAACTTAAGCTTGTCTCACTAAGCTGATTTTTGCCTCAAGCTTGTCTCACTAAGCTGATTTTTGCCTCAAGCTTGTCTCACTAAGCTGATTTTTCCTTAAGCTTGTCGCGCTAAGCTGTATTCTCTCTATTTTACGTTAATGATATGTTTTGTGTCTAAATCGGCCTCCATTAAGCTGTTTTCTGGCTCAAGCTTGTTTCACTGAGCTGATTTTTGGCTCAAGTCTCACTTAAGCTGATTTTTAGCTCAAGCTTGTCTCAGTCATATGTTTTGTGGCTCTGTCTTGCCTCACAAAGCTGTTTTCTCTCTCTCTCTCTCTGACCCAGGCGTGTTAAGTATTAGAGAGAGGGAAGAGAGGGGGGAGGAAGAGGGGGGAAGGTGAGGGGGGAGGGAAGGAGGATTGGAGACCTTGTTGTTGTTGTTGTTGTTCCTCCTCCCTAACCAGATCCGAGGACAATGGCTCCCCCACCCTCTTCTTCTGCCCTCCTCCTTCTTCCCTCCCCTCCCCCTCCTCCTCCCCTCCTCCCCTCCTCTCCTCTCCTCCTTCCTTCTTCCCTCCCCTCCCCCTCCTCCCCTTCCCTCCTTCCCCTCCCCGTGTCTGGGAATTCAGGTTAGAGGTGACAGGCGTTGAAGTGGTTCTGCCTTGCTTGCCGTGTGTGTGTGTGTGTGTGTGTGTGTGTGTGTGTGTGTGTGTGTGTGTGTGTGTGTGTGTGTGTGTGTGTGTGTGTGTGTGTGAAATCCTAACCTAACCTAACATGACCTAACCTAACATGACCTAACCTAACCTAACATGACCTGACGGGCCCCAGTTATAATGGAACACTGGGTAATAGGCCCTAATCTGTACGGTTTGGGTATATTAGTTTAGGGGCCTCTAAGGACAGGGAGCATGCTAGGGTTGGGGCCCATTGAGATGAGGTCGTTTTAAGACTGGGGCCTACTAGAACCGGGGCCTACTAGAACCGGGGCCTACTAGAACCGGGGCCTACTGGAACTGGGGCCTACTAGAACCGGGGCCTACTAGAACTGGGGCCTACTAGAACTGGGGCCTACTAGAACCGGGGCCTGGAACCGGGGCCTACTAGAACCAGGGCCTACTAGAACCGGGGCCTACTAGAACCCGGGGGCCTACTGGAACTGGGGCCTACTAGAACCGGGGCCTACTAGAACTGGGCCCTACTAGAACTGGGCCCTAATAGAACTGTGTCTTTGTCATTAGTGAACAAGACAGTTCATTTAGCCTCGGAATGTATCACTGTATTAGTTGTTGTTGTTAAGTGAGGCGAAAATAGGGACTTGAGTCAATATTTTTCTTGTTAACAAATACATCTGGCTGGATCATGTAAACTGTTTTTTGTCGAGTTTTCTTGTTAGCGTTTAAGGAATAGGAGGCGAGTGAGGCTGTTTTTTGTTAATGTTTTTTTTTAATGTTTTGTCACTGTTTTGTTAATGTTTTTGTTAATGTTTTTGTTACTGTTTTTGTTGTTTTTGTTAATATTTTTGTCAATGTTTTGTTACTGTTTTTTATTGTTTTTGTTAATGTTTTTGTGCGACAGTCAACAAAGAGTGAGATTAGGGGGGGGGTAGGTGAATGTTTTTGTTGATGTCCTTGTTGTTGGTTAGGTTAGGTTGAGTGAGTGTTTGTTTTAGTGGAGAGGATTTAGTGTTGTGGCTTCATTTGTTTGTTTATGTTTTGTACACACACACACACACACACACACACACACACACACACACACAAAACACACACACACACAGAAACACAGACACACACACACACACACACACACACACACACACACACACACACACACACACACACACACACACACAAAACACACACACACACAAAACACACACACACACACACACATACACACACAGAGAAACAGACACCCAAATATACACACACACACACACACACACACACACACACACACACACACACACACACACACACACACACAAAACACACACAACACACACACACACACACACACACACACACACACACACACACACACACACACACCAACAAGAGTGTGTGTGTGTGTTATCAGGTGACCAGGAAAACCCAGGGTAGGAAGGGGTGTGTGGTGTGGGATCCAATGGCTTTGCAGACCGGCCATGCTCCCTTCCCCCTGGACGCAATTTACCCCTTATCCCTTCCCTGGACGCAAATTACCCCTTATCCCTCCCCTGGACGCAAATTACCCCTTATCCCTTCCCCTTGACGAAAATTACCCCCTAACCTCCTTCCCCCTTCCCCTGGACGCAATTTACCCTTATCCCTTCCCTGGACGCAAATTACCCCTTATCCCTTCCCTGGACACAATTTACCCCTTATCCTTCCCCTTTCCCCTGGACGCAAATTACCCCTTATCTCCACTCCTTTCCTGATTTTAGTGGTCAGTGGTGCTCAATGATGCTCACAGGTGGTTAATGGTGCTCACAGGTGGTTAATGGGAATTGCTCACAGGTGGTTAATGGTTGCTCACAGGTGGTTAATGGTGCTCACAGGTGGTTAATGGTGCTCACAGGTGGTTAATGGTGTCTCTGGGTGGTCTCGGGTCACATTTCAACCCAGGACTCCGTGGGTGGGGAGGTCGGGTTGGGGGGGGTGGGGAGGTCAGGGGTTGGAGGGGTGGGGGGGCTCAGTTATGTCCCGGTCACCTCTCCGTGATCTGCCTCCTCTTCCTCTTCCTCTTCCTCCTCTCCTCTTTCTCCTCCTCCTCCCTTATATATATGGTGGCTCTGACCAGGAACTAGATCTGTTGGAGGAGGAGGAGGAGGGCTGCCCTGTGTGTTGGAGGAGGGAGAGAGAGGAGGAGAGAATTGAATTGAATTGTAACATTTTTAGCCATAAGAACACAGATACAGAGTGGATAATAATAACAATATTAACATGGCTGAGAACCTGAGCTGCACCTGATATATACTATACATTTATCTCAAGGAAGTATTATGTAACATTTAGTATCATCTGGAATAGTACAACAGCATGATGGTAATAACAACATGTTACCACAGTTATCACTTCAATATTTATTTATTTTATTTATTTATTATTTTTATATATATACATATATATTAGAGTGGACTTTAAAAACAGAAGTATAATGGGGGAGCAGTACAACCTGGGGTGTACAGTAATAAGGTTGAACAAGAGGACAGAGCTGTCAGGATTGTGTCTAATTGTCAATTATGTTTATTGCAATGGTAATTACTTATTTATTTACATGATAATTTCCGATAAAACGGTTTTGATGGTACAATAAAAGCAGGTACTGTAAATAGTAAGTGTTACAAGAAATATTAATACTTCGACAGATATTTTTTTAGAGATGATTTAAAGGAAGGGCGTAGTCTTTGCTGGGATGGTGGGGGTAAGTTGTTTCACACCGGATATTTTATGGAGGTCTGGGACTGAGGAGCCATGGGGGTGGTCTTAGTAGCTCTGGGTGCCTTAAGTTGTATCTCTGATTATTCCGGAACTGGAATTATTATTGTCAGGCAAGTGATTGATAGATTTGTAAACAAAGGAGGCACAGCAGTAGGTGTTAATATCTTCGGATTTTAAAAATTTCAATAAAAGCAAATTTCTCGTTTGTGTGATGTTTTTCTCAGTAGGTCATTGTCCTGCGACTCTCTTATGTGCAGGGGGCTGATTGAGCGGGAGACAGGGGTGTAAGGAAGTCAGGAGAGAACACACCTCTCCTCCTCCCCTCCTTCTCCCTTCCTCCCCCTCCGCCCTCTCCTCACCATCTCCTCCCACCCAGTAGGAAGGTCAGGGAGGGGGAAGGTTTGTTATGTGAGGGTTAAATTTAGCCTGAGACTCTTACCTGTGAGCCTCCTGGTGTTACTGGTGGTGGTGGTGGTGGTGATAGTAATGGTGATAATGGTCTCAAAAATTGTAATTAAAAAATATTGGAAATAATAAAAAAATAATAATGTAAATAAATTGCAGATGTAGCACTTAGCAACCAGTAGCCAATCAGCGTCGAGGTCTGGAGGCGGTTGCTAGGGACGCTAAATGTGGGCGGGGCTTATGTTGTTTTGGTTTTAGAGAGTGAAATAAACACGGAAGGAGGAATTATTGTTTGAGAAGGAAGGAAGGAAGGAAGGAAGGAAGGAAGGAAGGAAGGAAGAAAGGAAGGAAGGTGGATAAATAAAGGAGGAAAGGAAGAGAAAGTGGGAAGGAGAGGTAAGATCAGTGTAATGGACGGAGGGAGGAGAGGGAGAGGTTGGGTAGAAGAGGAGGAGGAAGGGATAAAGAAGTAGAGGAGAGAAGAAAAATTGTGGATAAGTGATAAAAGATGTGGACAAGAGAGGCTGAACAAGGTCGCCAGGGAGGGTGAGGAAGAGGAGAGGTGGAGGAAGTTGACCAAATTAGTTGTGTTATCAGCTGTCACCTGTTGCTGCATCCTCACACACCTGACACAATTGACACACCTGATACCCTTGTCTTGTGTGGTGGCGCCTATTGACACATTTCCACATTTCCGGCACCTCATACTTCCTGACACATGGCATATGACACCCTGGCCTGGAGACTTGACACCATATGACACACTGACTGGAATTGACTGCTGATGTAACAGGTTGTGGAGCGTGTCAACACACCAGACACCTGCCTGACGAAGGGCTGCGTGTAACAGGTGTGTGGAGGTAGTAATCACCCCCGACACTGCTGGAGGCTGCGGTAACAGGTGGGATCCACCGAACATGCGAGGCTGCAGGTGTACAGTGTGTGGAGGCAGTAATCAACACCGAACACCTGCCTGACGAAGGGCTGACAGGTGTAACAGGTGTGGAGGCAGTAATCAACACACCGAACACCTGCCTGACGAAGGTATGGGCGGAGGTGACTGCCCCTTCAATGCCTGACGGAGAGCTGACGGCGTTTATATAAATACTTCACTTCGCGAGTCTAGGACCTTGCCAAGACCGTCAGGTGTGTGGTGGTGGTGGTGGTTGTGGTTGTGGTGGTGGTGGTTGTGGTTTGTTGTGGTGGTAGTGGTGGTTGATGGTGGTAGTAGTGGTTGATGGTGGTGATGGTAGTGGTTAATGGTGGTAGTGGTGGTTGATGGTGGTGGTAATAGTAGTAGTAGTGGTGGTGGTTGATGGTGGTAGCAGTAGTTGATGGTGGTAGTAGTAGTAGTGGTGGTGGTTGGTGGTAGTAGTGGTGGTGGTTGATGGTGGAAGTAGTAGCGGTGGTTGATGGTGGTAGTAGTGGTTGATGGTGGTAATAGTAGTAGTGGTGGTGGTTGATGGTGGTAGTAGTAGTAGTGGTGGTGGTTGATGGTGGTAGTAGTGGTGGTTGCTGGTGGCTATGAGAAGGGTTCGTCAGACTCATTTGTCACCGCCCACACACCTGACACCTTATTCAGATATGTGGGGGGACAGGTGTGTAGTGGATCTTAAAACTACAGGTGTGGGAGGACAGGTGTGTAGTAACTCAAAACAACAGGTGTGGAGAATAAATGTGTAACAACTCCCATAACTTCAGGTGTGGGATTACAGGTATATAACTCACTCTAAGGTTTCAGGTGTGGAGAACAGGTGTGTGGTACTTCCCATTGTTTGTCCATCTGGCTGTGTTGTAAGCCAGGAAAAATTAACACCAGGAAAATTTAACACCAGGGAAACGGTGAAGGGTGGGGAGGGAGGGGTAAGGGGAAGGGGGTGAGGGGAAGGGAGAGTGAGGAGGATAAGGCAGTGATGGGGTAGAGGTAGGGGGTGAGGAGGGGGAGTGGGGGAGGGTGAAGCCTTTACTGAGACTCTTAAGAGGCTTCACCTGTGCTTCACCTGTGTGTTTATAAAAGCTTGGGGATTACCTGGTTGGGGGGGATTGTTTCCTGTTCTCACCTGTCTGTCTTACCTGCCCCCGTGTCTCAAGCTGCTACGGTACTTCACTCTCTCGCTCACTCGCTCTCTCTATCTTTCTTTCTTCTTCTTCTCTCTTTTTCTATCTCTTTCTCGTCATTTGGAGAAAAAAAATGGGTGTGTGTGTGTGTGTGTGTGTGTGTGTGTGTGTGTGTGTGTGTGTGTGTGTGTGTGTGTGTGTTCCATTGCCTTGAGAGAATCAGGTGGACCACAGGTGAGCTCTTCCTGGAAATTATCCAGGTAGCTGTCCCATCCCCTCTCCCCCCACCAGCACCCTCCTCTCCCCGTCCTCTTCCCCCTTCCTATCCCCCACCCCTCCCCTCCTTCCCTCCCTCCTCCCCACCCCTCCCCACCCCTTCCGCCCTCCCCCCAACACCATCTGACTCCATATTTACCTGTCTAACTCTCAAATAGATTCCAATCCCACCAACCAACCCAACCACAACCCAACCCTACCCTAACCTAACCTAACCTAACCTAACCTAACCTACTTGGGAATCTCTTCTTACGCCAGAGTAAAATTTCTGGGGGAATATATTGAGGCCTGCGGTGTTAAGTGTGTTTCAGTAGCCTTTGTTGTGGGTCTTGGTTTGGTTAGGTTAGAGGTTAGGTACTTACATCTAATGAAGTAGAGATGCAAGTCCGTTATATGGAGGGAAAAGTCCGTTATATGGAGGTATTTCACTGTATTATGTCTGGGTGTAGTATCAGTACGGATTTCCACAGCAGTCTAGGGCGTTGATGTACACACACACACACACACACACACACACACACACACACACACACACACACACACACACACACACACAACTACTACTTTGCTGTCACTTGGTATAGAGTATGACGATCATCCAGCTATGATACAATGATATGAGTTATAAGGATGTCACCTACAGTAG
>NW_024744006.1:0-5000 GCF_018991925.1 Homarus americanus | reverse complement strand
GCGTTTTCATGTATGTATGTATGTGTATGTATTACAGTATGTGTGTGTGACAAGAATTGATGCGTGTGTGTGCGTTTTCATATGTATGTATATGTATGTGTGTGTATGCAGTATGTGTGTTGGTGTGTAATGTAAACAGATCAGAGAGAGAGAGAGAGAGATTGAGAGAGAGAGAGAGAGAGAGAGAGAGAGAGAGAGAGAGAGAGAGAGGAGAGAGAGAGAGCCTCAAGGATTCTGGTCTAATGAACAAGACCGTGACGTACGTGTCCGTATATTTGTCGGTTTAGTCATGCAGAGGTCGGGGGTGAGAGGTCAGGGGAGGTGAGGGGAGGGGAGAGGTCAGGGGGAGGTGGGAGGGGTGAGGGTGGGTGAGAGGTCGGGGAGGTGAGGGTGAGGTGGTGAGAGGTCAGGGGAGGGGGAGGTCAGGGGGTGAGGGTGGGGTGAGAGGTCAGGGGGAGGTGAGGGGTGAGGTGGTGAGAGGTCAGAGAGGCCGGGGGGTGAGGGGAGGGGGGGAGAGGTCAGGGGTGAGGGTGGGTGAGGAGGTCGGGGTGAGGGTGGTGAGAGGTCAGGGGGGAGGGAGAGGAGGTCGGGGGTGAGGGGTGGGGAGAGGGTCAGGGGGAGGAGGGGTGAGGTGAGGGGGGAGAGGTCAGGGGGTGAGGGTGGGGTGAGAGGTCAGGGGGGAGGGTGAAGTATGTGAGGTGGTGAGGGGTTAGGGTGGTAAGGGTGAGGTAGGGTAACAACAACAACGACAACAACAACAACAACGACCCGTGGTGGCTGAGTGGCAAGGACACTCGACAAAGAACCATCATACCCAGGGTTCACATGTTCTTGAATGTCGTTGTGAGCTGGGTGCCATATCAGTGCCACTATCAGTATCTCGTCCTCCAGAGTGCCAGTATAGTGCCAGCTGGTTGATGATGATAACAACGATAACAGGTTAGGTTAGGTTATCACGTGTCATCCAGCGTTAAGTGAGATAACTGTGTGTGTGTGTGTGTATGTGTGTGTGTGTGTGTGTGTGTGTGTGTGTGTGTGTGTGTGTGTGTGTGTGTGTGTGTGTGTGTGTGTGTGTGTGTGTGTGTGTGTGTGTGTGGAGGTTGAAGTGCGTTAAGGTGGAGTGTCTACATCCTGTCGAGTGTTACCCTGCAAGGCTATCTATGCTCCTGTGGCGACACCCAGGCGACCAACTGACTCGCCTCGGCTGTTGCTGTGGGCGTGGGGTCAAGTCTTGAGGGCTTGACTCACCTCTATTGTCTGTGGGTCAGTTTTTTGTGGGCGTGGGTGACCTCCTATGGGCGTGTGATCACCTCATGGGTTGGGTATTGTGGGCGTGAATGGCCTCCTGTGGGCGTGGATGGCCTCCTGGGGTGTGAGCTCTCCTGTGTGAGTGACCTGTGGGCGTGACTCATCTTCCAAGGCCAAGATTCACCAGGATGTGGGTGGGGTGGGGTGAGTGGGTGGGGTGAACCAGGCGTGGGCGTGACTGCATCTTGGAGTGAGGGGGTGGGGGGTCAGATGAGGTGAGGTTGTGATTCCTGAATTTGGAAAGTTCCTGTTGATTGTGGTAGATGGTGGTAGTTATGGTAGGTGTGGTGGTGGTGGAGGGAGGTACTGTGTAGGTGTGGTAGAGGGAGGCACTGTGGTAGGTGGTAGAGGGAGGTACTGTGGTGTGGTAGAGGGAGGCGGTGGTAGTGGTAGAGGAGGTACTGTGGTAGGTGTGGTAGGGGAGGTACTGTGGTAGGTGGGTAGGGAGGGATGTGGTAGGTGTGGTAGAGGAGGTACTGTAGGTGGTAGTGGGGAGGTACTGTGGTAGGTGTGGTGAGGGAGGTACTGTGGTAGGTGTGGTAGAGGGAGGTACTGTGGTAGGTGTGTGGTAGAGGGAGGTACTGTAGGTGTGGTAGAGGGAGGTACTGTGGTAGGGTGGGTGGGGAGGGAGGTACTGTGGTGGGGGTAGAGGGAGGTACTGTGGTAGAGGGAGGTACTGTGGTAGGTGTGGTAGAGGGAGGTACTGTGGTAGGTGTGGTAGAGGGAGGTACTGTAGGTAGAGGGAGGTACTGTGGTAGGTGTGGTAGAGGGAGGTACTGTGGAGGTGTGGTAGAGGGAGGTACTGTGGTAGAGGAAGGTACTGTGGTAGGTGTGTGGTAGAGGAAGTACTGTGGTAGGTGGTAGAGAAGGTGCTGTGGTAGGTAGAGGGGAGGTACTGTGGTAGGTGTGGTAGGGGAGGTACTGTAGGTGTGGTAGAGGGAGGTACTGTGGGTGTGGTAGAGGGAGGTACTGTGGAGGTGTAGTAGAGGGAGGTACTGTGGTAGGTGTGTAGAGGGAGGTACTGTGGTAGGTGTGGTAGAGGAAGGTACTGTGGGGTGTGGTAGAGGAGGTACTGTGGTAGGTGGTAGAGGGAGGCTGTGGTAGGTGTGGTAGAGGGAAGCACTGTAGGTGTGGGAGGGAGGTACTGTGGTAGGTGTGGTAGAGGGGGGAGGTACTGTGGTAGGTGTGTGAGGGAGGTACTGTAGGTGTGGCAGAGGGAGGTACTGTGGGTGTGGTAGAGGGAGGTACTGTGGTAGGTGTGGTAGAGGGAGGTACTGTGGTAGGTGGAGGAATGCGGTAGTATCTAAAATATCTTGCCAGGTGATAGTGACCGCTTCTCCCCCCCTCTCTCCTCTCCCTTCTTTCACTCCCCTTCACCCCCCTTTACCTCACCTTCCGTCAACAAGATCTCACGGAGGAAACACGAGGGGCGGGGTGAGGGAGGAGGGAGGGGGGGGGAGGTGGGGTGTTGAGAGAGGATGGTTGTTGGACACACACACACACACAAAACACACACACACACACACACACACACACAAACACACACACACACACACACACGCACACACAGGTTAATAGCCAGAACCGTCTCCATTAAGCCGGATATCTTATAAGAGTCGGATACAGTAATTGCCTTAAACCGGATACAGTCGACCCTCACTATTTTTTTCTCGTAATTAATGAAGATGGATTCTCAAAGGGTCGTTAAGGTGTACTTTGAACCTAATGACATGAAAATCACCTTAATTATACCTGGAAATAGGGTCGAAAATGGCTTAATACTTATACTGAGACTCTACCTTAACTAGATAGTGTTATTATCCACTCATCCATCCATCCATCCGCCCACTCGCCCGCCCACTCGACCGCCCACTGGCCTGCCCACTGCCCGCCCACTTGCTATATTTACAGAGACGCTGGTCACTACAACCACCTACAACAATCTCGTGTGTGTGTGTGTGTGTGTGTGTGTGTGTGTGTGTGTGTGTGTGTGTGTGTGTGTGTGTGTGTGTGTTTTGTGTGTGTGTGTGTGTGTCTGTTTTGTGTGTGTGTGTGTTTCTGTCTGTCTTTTGTGTGTGTGTGAGTGTGTTTGTGTTTGTGTGTGTACCTCAGCACTGCAGGCTGCCAGTCATGACGTTGGTGATCTGCCGGTAGGCTCAGGCCAAGGGTGGATCTGCTGGTAGGCCTAGGCAGGTGATCTGGCTGGGGTAGGCTTCCAGGGCTATGGTGATCTGCTGGTAGCCTAGGCTATGGTGAGATTCTGCTGCAGGCCTAGGCTAGGTTGGATCTGCTGGTAGGCCTAGGCTATGTTGATCTGCTGGTAGGCCTGGGCTATGTTGATTCTGCTGGTAGGCCTAGGCTATGGTGATCTGCTAGTGGGGTTACGCGAGGTTAGGTTAGGGGTTTGGCTTGGTAGGTAGAGTTAGGTTAGGGTTAGGTTAGGTTAGTTAGCGTTAGGTTAGGTTGTGTTGTGGGTTAGGTTAGAGTAGGTTACGTGAGGTTAGGTTAGGTTGGGTTGGTAGGAGGTAGGGTTAGGGTTAGAGGTTAGGTTAGGTCAGCTTAGGTTATGGTAGTCTCTGAGGGTAACTTAAGCGTTAACCTGAAGCATTAACCAAATAAACACTACATCACAAGGTCACCTGACTCTCAATTTGGGTCAAGCCCTTGAGGACGGGCCACACCACCCAAGAAATCTGACCTAACCTAACCTAACTTCAACCCAAACTGAATTAAACTTAACCAATTGTTATTCACTAATGTACTTAAAGTTGTAGAGCTGTAGGCCTAATAGGTATCGAACTGTAGGCCTCAATAGGTTTCCGAACTGTAGGCCTATATGTGTCGAACTGTGGCCTAATATGTGTCGAACTGTAGGTCTAATAGGTGTCGAACTGTAGGCCTAATATGTGTCGAACTGTAGGTCTAATAAGTGTCGAACTGTAGGCCTAATATGTGTCGAACTGTAGGCCTAATAGTCGAACTGTAGGCCTAATAGGTGTCGGACTCAGGCCTAATAGGTGTCGAACTGTAGGCCTGGTGTCGAGCTTCAGCTTAATCATTACTTGAACAATAAAATTAATCATTAACCCTTGAGTATGATGATTTAACATAGAATTCAAAACACTTCGAAGCCGTGGGACGTCAGTGCTCGAGGATTCTGACGCGGGGACAGGAGCTTTCTTCGACAGATTTTGACCCCATGGCCGCATGTCACCGTAACCTAGCTCTCGATGCTGCACACAGGAGGAACGAGAACGACAAGAAGGGCATATGGGGAGAGAATTGAGAACGTTGATCAAGGCAGCTTCACTCCTCTAGTGTTGACAACCTCTGTGGGATGGGCACCAAGTGCAAGATGTTTCTACGCCAGACTCGCGGAGGTGATCTCCGAACAGAAGCAGCAGCCCAAGTTATGTTACAGCCTGGATGAGATGTCGACTGTCCTTCTTCTCCTTAGGTCGGCTTTTGCTCTGCCTCAGGGAACAGAGCTTTGGCCCCAAAAGCCGACAACAGTTGCAGATATAAGAAACATAAGAACATAAGAATGGAGGAAACTGCAGCGGCTTATTATTGGTCCATACTGGGCAGTCCCATTTACACCCAACCCCTATTGTTTATATAAGCATCCAACCTGTGTTTGAAGCTATCCAGCGATTCGAGTTAATGATGATATTTGGTAACTTGTTCCATTC
>NW_024744005.1:0-33809 GCF_018991925.1 Homarus americanus | reverse complement strand
TAAGTCTTAATGGGAGGAAGGTCAAGCTCTTCACCATATAGAGACGAATTAGATGATAAATAATGAAAAAAAATATTACGAGTTTCTAAAGAGATTAATTTTAATTGTTGTATTGTAGTTATTGTATTTTCTTCATATGATTCCTCTCAGCTGGTGTTTTTGTGGGTTAAACTCTTACAAAGTTCTCACAAGTTAGTTACGACGGTCGGTGTAAGTGTTTTATTTTTCGTTAATGAGATTGCTTTTTTTTTATCAGAAGCGATGTGATTGGACCTGGGCTGTTGTTTTAACCTCCTTCAGTGTGTTTTATATATACATATATATAATGGGGGGCGGGGGTTCTTTTTATAGAACCTATATATATATGTGTGTGTGTGTGTGTGTGTGTGTGTGTGTGTGTGTGTGTGTGTGTGTGTGTGTATTTGAGTGGTCCCAGATAATTATAATATATTCTATTATGAATCACGAGAATATGGATGTTGGTATCCCCTTCCCCCCCCCTCCCACACACACACACGGTGCTATGAGCATATAGTTGTACGGATTAAACGACTGAATGATACACACACAACTTGGCCATTTACCATAACCTCATTGGCGGTGCAGAAAATTAAAGCGACTGAAAGTGTCTGATGGTGCGTTGAAACAAGCTGTTTTGACCGTTGTGTTGCGCTGTGTTGTGCCGCGTTGTGTTGTGTCATGTGTTGAATATTGCTGGACATTTCACTTCATTTCAGTGTTTGTTGCAATCAAAGCGAACCTTTATGAAACATAGTATTGACAGTGACATATTGAGTGTCAAATTCATTGGGTTTTCTGGTATACAACGATATGCCGAACTGTGAAAATATATATGAAAGTCAAAGTTTGATTTATATAATGCGAGGCTGCGTAACCAATATATGACATAAAAATAGTATTATCAGTGTGCAAAATGGATACAGGATTACAAAATATACCAACTGTAATAATAGTGTAAAATATCACCTAAATAATCGATCTATTAAAAAGAACTTAATCTTCCTTGTTGCTGGTCAGTTAATAAATAAACAGACAATCAGAACCATTTTTAAACCCGCAGAACAAAATAACAAAAACACTGATATAAGGATGATGAACACAAACTAACCTTAGAACAAGTAGATTAGGTTCTCACTACTCTCTTAACGCTTTCTACCAAATATGAACATATGACGTTACTAATTATTAGAGATGACATTTGTGTCTCCGTATGATTGATGGCAACATTGGGGTCCTTGGAAAGTAAGTTGATTCTTTTAGTCATAAGAAAAATTTCCAGACATAAAACAATAAAGCCGGTGAATGACAACCAATAGAGGCTTTTATTTTTTTAATTTTTGCTGTGGTATATTATTTTTAATTTGGAAAAAAAAAGGAATTTCATTGTTATCAGATTATTTTGTGAGGTTTAATTTTTATATACTTACATACTACGTGATGTGGGGGACCAGGACGGGATGTGGAGGACCAGGACGGGATGTGGAGGACCAGGATGTGATGTGAAGGACAAGGACGTGATGTGGAGGACCAGGGCGTGATGTGGAGGACCAGGACGTGATGTGGAGGACCAGGACGTGATGTGGAGGACCAAGATGTGATGTGGAGGACCAGGATGTGATGTGGAGGACCAGGACGTGATGTGAAGGACAAGGACGTGATGTGGAGGACCAGGACTTGATGTGGAGGACCAAGATGTGATGTGGAGGACCAGGCCGTGATGTGGAGGACCAGCCCGTGATGTGGAGGACCAAGATGTGATGTGAAGGACAAGGACGTGATGTGGAGGACCATGGCGTGATGTGGAGGACCAGGACGTGATGTGGAGGACCAGGATGTGATGTGGAGGACCAGGACGGGATGTGGAGGACCAGGACGTGATGTGGAGGACCAGGATATGATGTGGAGGACCAAGCCGTGATGTGGAGGACCATGGCGTGATGTGGAGGACCAGGATATAATGTGGAGGACCAGGCCGTGATGTGGAGGACCAAGATGTGATGTGGAGGACCAGGATGTGATGTGGAGGACCAGGCCGTGATGTGGAGGACCAAGATGTGATGTGGAGGACCAGGGTGTGATGTGAAGGACAAGGACGTGATGTGGAGGACCAGGATGGGATGTGAAGGACCAGGATGGGATGTGGAGGACCAGGATATAATGTGGAGGACCAGGATGGGATGTGAAGGACCAGGATGGGATGTGAAGGACCAGGATGGGATGTGGAGGACCAGGATATAATGTGGAGGACCAGGGTGGCTGGAGGCCACTTTATAAAAGAATTAAAAAAAGTAGTAGTAGTAGTAAATAATAATGATAATAATAATAATAATAATAATAATTAACGGTTTATTGAAAGAGCATGGCAGCCGAAAGGCTGAAAATATACAGTAACATAATTGGGGAATGGGTCTCTTGATTTACAAATAATATACAAGTAACATAAGTGATACAAATATGATGTATAATAACTAGGTGGGGAGAAGCTCAAACTTCAGGACATTTCAACATAGTGACAGTGCAAAAAGTAAGATTAACTGGGAGTGAATACACTGGTTGATTACAAGTTATTGATAATTTTTACAATGTTTGGGACTGGGCTGTTCTTAGAGCGTCCAGTTCGTGCTCGTATGGGCTGGATGCGGTTGTGGTGTCGAACAGAAATTCTCGGACGAGGGATGTCGGGTGGTAGTGGGAGCCGGTGTTGAGGATGGTGCAGAAGCTTCTCACCAAATTTGCAGATGAGGTCGTGGTGGTGGTCACTTAAAGCTGAGAAGGTCGGTGTGTTGAGCGCTTCTTGATAAGTGGAGTAGGAACAGGAGAGAATAATCTTGCATGCCCTCTTTTGCACTTTTTCTAGGTGTTTACTTTGTGTGGCATTTATGGAAGAAGACCAGGGAGGGGAGGCATAGGTGAGCTTGCGAAGTATGAATGTTGAGTAAACACTGAGGAGCTCGGGCGCAGGAACTCCGAGGGACTTGAGTCGGAGGAAGAGGTGGAGACGGAAACTGGAGGATTTGACAACTTCACTGACGTGTGGTTTCCAATTTAGTTTGTTGTTTATGGTGACGCCGAGAAGCTTAGTGGAATCTACAACCTGGAGTGTGTTGGGACCTAAAGTAATGGAAGGAGGTGGGACAAGGTCGGATGAGAGGTTGATGTGCATAACCATGGTCTTTGTATGGTTGATGGTGACATGGTTGTTGGTGGCCCAGTTTTGGAGACTGAAGGGCTTGCGTAAATTACTCAGGCACATAGTTTGTTGAAGTTGAATGTGAGTCGAGCATTCATGAGGATATTGATGCCTAGAATTACCCCATAATTGTTATCATTAGCGACGTAAAAAGGTGCCCAGTTAGTGTTTCCCAGGAAGGTGATGGGGACAGGGGACACATATCCGAGCACCTTATCCTGCCCGGTTACCGTGTTGCACTCGCGGACACAATCTGATGGTCGGTAGTGGAGGTGCAGCTGTTGCACGTATTCGGGTGTTATGTAGCAGTAGGTACAGCCTGTGTCCAGCAGGCATGAAACAGTCTGGTTTCTAATTTTACATGTGATAACTAAAGGGGTTACGGACTTGAGAAGGTGTTTGGAGGGTGCCAGTGGGGTTTTTGGTAGACAGGTCCAAGACGGACTGACTTAACACATCCATGCCCAACAAAAAAGGCGAGCCTTTCCTCGCCACAATAAGAGTAGGCCGGAGTTTACATCCACCGAGCCGTACCTTGACTTCCAGCCGACCATAAACTCCACTCTTCGTTAACCCACTACCGGTATCGACCGAAAACTTTTCACGGTCCACTATATAGTCCTGAAGTCCGGCAGAGATGACAAAATCTAATGGTATAACGGATACATTGGAACCACTGTCGAGGCAGAAGGTGACTTTCAGGCGTCGCTTTGTTTGGTTCTGTTCATCTACGTCGTAAAGGTATCCCGAAACCAACAACTCCCGAAGGCACCGGCTGTAGGTGACAGACACTGGATATGAGGTCTTTTCCATTTTGGTTAAATATAGTAAATTGTGTTCAAGAGCACTGTGACGTTAAGTTGGAAATCGGGGCTAAATGTCAAAAAACACCTCCATTTACTTAGGTTGGAACTTTCAATAGTGTTGTAAGAGACAAGAAGGTGTAGATGGTAACGGGGTGGTGGTGCCATGCTACTGCTCGGCCTTCCTCGGCGCCTACTGCACCGTAAGAACTCTCTAGTTAGACACTTAGGAGTTGTACGGTGTGCTGGAGACCCAGAAGGTGAAGGACGAGCTGCAGCACACCTCACCGCAGGAACTGTAGTCAGTAATTCAATTGGTCGAGGAGGAGACCGTGACCAAACTCTCCAGCCCACCGGACCTCTCACTCACCGAACCTAACCTAACCAGCCCACCGTATCTCTCTCACGCAACTTAACCTAACTAACCCACCGTATCTCTCTCACCTAACTTAACCTAACTAACCCACTGTATCTCTCTCACCTAACCTAACCTAACCAGCCCACCGGACCTCTCTCTCACTCGCTTCAACTTTTCATCTGTGACAACATTTGCAGTGACAAAATGTTGTTGTGATAATGAAATATAGGAAGAGTGACAAAGCTGTGTAATAAGTGACAGTAGTGTGAACATCACCCTACATATTTTAAGAATCAACCTCACCTTACCTTACCTTACGTTGCCTTACCTTACCTTACCTTACCTTACCTTACCTTACCTTACCTTACCTTACCTTACCTTACCTTACCTTACCTTACCTTGATGGTGCCCACCACCTTTACCTTACCTTAATTACCCACCTTTTTACCTTACCTGCATCTTACGTTACCTTACCTTACCTTGCCTTACCCATGCTACCTTACCTACTCACTATCTTATCTTACGTTGCCTTTACCTTACATTACGCGTTGCCTTACCTTACCTTTACCTTTTAGCTTACCTTACGCTGCCTCACCCACCTGTCTTACTCCACCTTTTTACCCACCACCTTTTGCACTCACCACCCCATCTTTACCTCACCTTACGTTGCCTTACACCTTACTCCACGTTGCCTTACTCCACCACCCACCTTACCTTAGCTACTCCTTACGTTGCCTTACCCACTCCACTCACCTGTATCTTACCTTACCTTACCTTACCTTACATCACATTAACTAACCTTACCTTACCTTTACCTTACCTTACCTTACCTTACATCACCTTAACTAACCTTACCTTACCTTTACCTTACCTTACCTTACCTTACATCACCTTAACTAACCTTACCTTACCTTTACCTTACCTTACCTTACCTTACATCACATTAACTAACCTTACCTTACCTTTACCTTACCTTACCTTACCTTACACCTTACCTTACGCTGCTGCCTTACTCCACTTTACCCACCTTTTATCTTACCTTTTTACCTTACCTTACCTTTACTCCATTAATATGTTGCCTTACCTTACCTTACCTTACCTTACCTTACGTTGCCTTACCTTACCTTACGTTGCCTTATCTTACCTTGCCTTACCTTACGTTACCTTACCTTACCTTACCTTACCTTACCTTATCTTACCTTACGTTGCCTTACCTTACATTACGTTGCCTTACCTTACCTTACCTTACCTTACCTTAGCTTACCTTACGTTGCCTTACCTTACCTTACCTTACCTTATCTTACCTTACCTTACCTTACGTTGCCTTACCTTACCTTACCTTACCTTACCTTACCTTACCTTACCTTACCTTACCTTACCTTACCTCTGTTATAGCTTCCGTTTACCTGTAATCACTGATCAAGAGTCGTATTAGAGGTCAACTCGTAGTAACATTCATAACTGTTTATAAGTTAAGTTTTCATAGTCTTTTGTCCATTTATTAAGAAAATAAACTATTATATATATAAAACAAAGAAGTCTGTCTGTCTGTGTGTCCGCACGAGAATCTCGGAAACTACTTAAACGGTCTGGACCAAACTTGGCATGGATAGCAAGTGTCATGTGGGGATCTCAAAAAACTCCAACCAACCCGATCCGACCAACCCTGTTTTCGCGTTGGTATACTCGCACAGTGGAGTATGCCGTGGTGAGCTGAACTCCAAGGGCTGCTGCAACTACGAGGAAATCTTGTTCGGCTCTGTAGGCCTCGATAATGCGCTCGCGATCTGTAGCACTTGTTATTCGGTGCCTCCGTGGCATGCTGGAGGGGCTCGGCGACGAAATGTATACGGAAGAAGCTGCACACTCGTAATGAAAATACTGAGTGTGTAGCACACCATCTCGACTCGGTGATTCGTTACTTGCTTCAAAAGTTCGAATTAGATCAACTAGTCTTTCGATCTACGAAAAACACTAAAACATAAACTTTTTGCATAGTTATGATGTTTTAAAGATTGTTACTTAGTTTTGTAAAATGTTGAAAGTATTAGTGAATTGTCAATGAAGAATGAGACGATTGTTGAAAGCAAGTAAACATTGTCACGTGTTGAACGACTGTTGAAAAGTTTTGGATGATTGTTGAACGGAAAGTAAAGATTGTTATTAATCAAGTGTAAGAATGTTGATTCCATTCGAAGATGTTGAAACCAAAAGTAACATTGTTCAATTGCAATTGAAAAAAGGTGTATTATTATTATTATTATTATTATTATTATTATTAACAATACAACATGTGGCTGCAACAACAGTAGAAATTAGAAATAAGATAAAAAGTCCCTGGCTCACTGATACGTTATGACAAAGTTGTTGGCAAATATAGAGAAAAAACACTGCCCTAAAAACAAAACAATAAAACAAAACAAAACAATAAAACAAACAAAACCAACAAACAATAAAAACAAACAAACAATAAAACAAACAAACATACCAACAAACAATAAAACGAGCAAACGAAGAATTTAACAAAACAAACAAACAAACAATAAAACATACAAACAAACAATAAAACATACATAAAAACAATCAAACAAACATAAAAACAATAAAAAACAGACCCTCTTCAACAAACCACCACCACCAAGGACTTCAATAACCTACCACCTCCACCACCACCTCCTACAACACTATTTATAATCCCAAAACTTCCCAAAGGTCACTCCTGCCTCGGTGACCTTTGGGGGTTAACACTGCCCACTGGTCTAGATCTGGCGAGAAAACTGCCCCCACCCAAAGGTCACTTGATGGGTGTCACAAAGCGCCTGCTGGGTGATTTAGGTGAGTCTTCCCCCGCCCTCCCCCATCCCCCCTCTCCAACCCAGGGTCACAGTGTGTAAGGTTAAGTCGTTTGAATTTTAATTTAGTTGATGATGATATAAAGCAGAGGAGGAGGAGGAGGAGGAGGAGGAGGAGGAGGAGGAGGAGGAGAACAAGAAGAACAACAAGAAGAAGGCTAGATTACGTTAGGTTACGTTAGGTTAGGTTTGGCTAGATTAGGTTAAGTTAGGTTAGGTCTGGTCAGGTTACATTATGCATGAAGGTATTCATTTATATGTATATTTATGATCTACAGGATCGTTCATGGCCAGTCAAAAGCTTCTAGAAAAGATAAATACATAGAAGTTATCACTAAAGGCCAATTATCCCTATTTAGTGTAACATACAGTATATATTAGGTGGAGTTCCGCTTTTATTTGTTTGTTTTCGTATTATTTAAGTCATTTATTTGTTAACATTTAGCTTAGAATAAGTAAATATTATACAAAACAAAACATTGAAAAACTCACAAGTGAATTTGTAACATATAATCAAGTCGAGATAATATTACCAATACCACGTGATGGTCAAGCTCCGAAAGAGTTGTCCGGGGGTCTAGCTTTACTAAACGTGATTTTGGCAACCTGTGGTGTAATCGAACCCCTGTTCGATTCCCGGACGGAATGAAACTATGAGCATTTTTTTTTACGACATTTGGCTTTCTATTTACCAGTAAATGGGAACCTAGATGTTAATCGATTTGCGGATCTTATTCTGGAATAATGGTTAGCCAGTGCAGTTGCCGAGTTGTCCGGTCTTCTCGGACTATTCATTGAAACTGGGTCATACAACTCGTTAACTTAGGGTGTGGTTGTGGTGTTGGCGACAGATTCTAACACCTTAAACAAATTCACGCCTAGGTTGCTCTAGAGCCGGCCATCCTCGTACACAAAGGGCAACCATTATTGTTACGTGTGTAATATTACCATCACTACCACAACCAGCATTATCACTACCATTGTCATCTTCTCAACTATCATCATTCCTTCCCTCTTCCTCCTCCTGCCTCCATAATTTAATAATTATCGTCTCAATTATTATTATTATCATCATTATTTTTATTATTATTATTACCGTATTATTATTATTACCGTATTATTATTATTATTATTATTATTATTATTATTATTATTATTATTATTGTTATTATTATTATTAACAAAACAACAATACAACATGTGGCTGCAACAACAGTAGAAATTAGAAATAAGATAAAAAGTTGTATTAAATTAACAATTAAAACACAAACAAGAACCACAGGTACAAGTCGATCAGTTTTTTATCATGAGAGAGAGAGAGAGAGAGAGAGAGAGAGAGAGAGAGAGTCCCTGGCTCACTGTTACGTTATGACAAAGTTATTGGTAAATATATGGTATGGAAATTGTGTTGATACTCTCTCTCTCTCTCTCTCTCTCTCTCTCTCTCTCTCTCTCTCACACACCAACCACAAACAAACAACACATCACAAACAAACAAGCAACAACACAACACAAACAATAATGACATCACAAAAAACATCATTCTAAAGAAGAAGAAGAAGAAGAAGAAGAAGAAGAAGAAGAAGAAGAAGAAGAAGAAGAAGAAGAAGAAGAAGAAGAAGAAGAAGAAGAAGGAAAAAGGAAGGAAGAAGGAAGCAAGGATTACGTTAGCTACTTTTAGGTTAGAAGTTGGGGCTAGATTAGGGTTAAGTTAGTTAGGGTCTACAGGTTAAGCATTATGCATGAAGGTATTCATTTATATGTATATTTATGATCTACAGGATCGTTTATGGCCAGTCAAAGGCTTCTAGAAAAGATAAATACATAGAAGTTATCACTAATGGCAAATTATCCCTATTTAATGTAACATACAGTATATATTAGGTGGAGTTCCGCTTTTATTTGTTTGTTTTCGTATTATTTAAGTCATTTATTTGTTAACATTTAGCTTAGAATAAGTAAATATTATACAAAACAAAACATTGAAAAACTCACAAGTGAATTTGTAACATATAATCAAGTCGAGATAATATTACCAATACCATGTGCTGGTCAAGCTCCGAAAGAGTTGTCCCGGTGTCTAGCTAACCTCTGGTCGGGGCTTGACCAGCACGAAAAAAAAAAATATATTTTACTAAACGTGATTTTGGCAACCCATGGTGTAATAGTCAGCATGCTCGCCTTGCAAGCGAGTGGACCCCTGTTCGATTCCCGGACGGAGTGAAACTATGAGCATTTTTTTTTACGACATTTGGCTTTCTATTTACCAGTAAATGGGAACCTAGATGTTAATCGATTTGCGGATCTTATTCTGGAATAATGGTTAGCCAGTGCAGTTGCCGAGTTGTCCGGTCTTCTCGGACGATTCATTGAAACTGGGTCATACAACTCGTTAACTTAGGGTGTGGTTGTGGTGTTGGCGACAGATTCTAACACCTTAAACAAATTCACGCCTAGGTTGCTCTAGAGCCGGCCATCCTCGTACACGAAGGGCAACCATTATTGTTACGTGTGTAATATTACCATCACTACCACAACCAGCATTATCACTACTATTGTCATCTTCTCAACTATCTTCATTCCTTCCCTCTTCCTCCTCCTTGACTCCATATTTTAATAATTATCGTCTCAATTATTATTATTATCATCATTATTTGTATTATTATAAATACCGTATTATTATTATTATTATTATTATTATTATTATTATTATTATTATTATTATTATTATTAACATTAACAATACAACATGTGGCTGGAACAACGGTAGAAATTAGAAATAAGATAAAAAGTTGTATTAAATTAACAATTAAAACACAAACAAGAACCACAGGTACAAGTCGATCAGTTTTTTATCATGAGAGAGAGAGAGAGAGAGAGAGAGAGAGAGAGAGTCCCTGGCTCACTGTTACGTTATGACAAAGTTTTTGGTAAATATATGGTATGGAAATTGTGTTGATACTCTCTCTCTCTGTGTCTCTCTCTCTCTCTCTCTCTCTCACACACACACACACACACACCAACCACAAACAAACAACACATCACAAACAAACAAGCAAGCAACAACACAACACAAACAATAATGACACCACAAAAAACATCATTCTAAAAAAAAACAATAAAAAAACAAAAACAATAAAAAAACAAAAACAATAAAACAAACAAACATACCAACAAACAATAAAACAAACAAACAATCAAACAAACAAACAATAAAACGAACAAACGAAGAATAAAACAAACAAACAAACAGTAAAACAAACAAACATACATAAAAACAATCAAACGAACATAAAAACAATAAAAAAAACAGACCCTCTTCAACAAACCACCACCACCAAGGACTTCACTAACCTACCACCTCCACCACCACCTCCTACAACTCTATTTATAATCCAAAAACTTCCCAAAGGTCACTCCTGCCTCGGGGACCTTTGGGGGTTAACACTGCCCACTGGTCTAGATCTGGTGAGAAAACTGCCCCCACCCAAAGGTCACTTGTTGGGTGTCACAAAGCGCCTGCTGGGTGATTTAGGTGAGTCTTCCCCCGCCCTCCCCCATCCCCCCTCTCCAACCCAGGGTCACAGTGTGTAAGGTTAAGGCGTTTGAATTTTAATTTAGTTGATGATGATATAAAGCAGAGGAGGAGGAGGAGGAGGAGGAGGCGGACGACAACAACAACAACAACAATAACAACAACAACAACAACAACAACAAGAAGGCGGCTAGATTACGTTAGGTTACGTTCGGTTAGGTTAGGCTAGATTAGGTCTGGTCAGGTTGCATTATGCATGAAGGTATTCATTTATATGTATATTTATGATCTACAGGATCGTTTATGGCCAGTCAAAGGCTTCTAGAAAAGATAAATACATAGAAGTTATCACTAATGGCCAATTATCCCTATTTAGTGTAACATACAGTATATATTAGGTGGAGTTCCGCTTTTATTTGTTTGTTTTCGTATTATTTAAGTCATTTATTTGTTAACATTTAGCTTAGAATAAGTAAATATTATACAAAACAAAACATTGAAAAACTCACAAGTGAATTTGTAACATATAATCAAGTCGAGATAATGTTACCAATACCACGTGCTGGTCAAGCTCCGAAAGAGTTGTCCGGGGGTCTAGCTAACCTCTGGTCGGGGCTTGACCAGCACGAAAAAAAAAAATTTTTTTTTACTAAACGTGATTTTGGCAACCTGTGGTGTAATAGTCAGCATACTTGCCTTGCAAGCGAGTGGACCCCTGTTCGATTCCCGGACGGAGTGAAACTATGAGCATTTTTTTTTTACGTCATTTGGCTTTCTATTTACCAGTAAATGGGAACCTGGATGTTAATCGATTTGCGGATCTTGTTCTGGAATAATGGTTAGCCAGTGCAGTTGCCGAGTTGTCCGGTCTTCTCGGACTATTCATTGAAACTGGGACATACAACTCGTTAACTTTGGGTGTGGTTGTGGTGTTGGCGACAGATTCTAACACCTTAAACAAATTCACGCCTAGGTTGCTCTAGAGCCGGCCATCCTCGTACACGAAGGGCAACCATTATTGTTACGTGTATAATATTACCATCACTACCACAACCAGCATTATCACTACTATTGTCATCTTTTCAACTATCATCATTCCTTCCCTCTTCCTCCTCCTGCCTCCATATTTTAATAATTATCGTCTCAATTATTATTATCATCATTATTTTTATTATTATTATTACCGTATTATTATTATTATTATTAACAATACAACATGTGGCTGGAACAACAGTAGAAATTAGAAATAAGATAAAAAGTTGTATTTAATTAACAATTAAAACACAAACAAGAACCACAGGTACAAGTCGATCAGTTTTTTATCATGAGAGAGAGAGAGAGAGCGAGAGAGAGAGAGAGAGAGAGAGAGAGAGAGAGAGAGAGAGAGAGAGAGAGAGAGAGAGAGAGAGAGAAGCCCTGGCTCACTGTTACGTTATGACAAAGTTGTTGGTAAATATATGGTATGTGTTGATACTCTCTCTCTCTCTCTCTCTCTCTCTCTCTCTCTCTCTCTCTCTCTCTCTCTCTCTCTCACACCAACCACAAACAAACAACAAATCACAAACAAACAAGCAAGCAAGCAACAACACAACACAAACAATAATGACACCACAAAAAACATCATTCTAAAAAACAAACAATAAAACAAACAAAAACAATAAAACAAACAAAAACAATAAAACAAACAAACAAACAAACAAACAATAAAACAAACAAACGTACATAAAAACAAGCAAACAAACATAAAAACAATAAAAAAACAGACCCTCTTCAACAAACCACCACCACCAAGGACTTCACTAACCTACCACCTCCACCACCACCTCCTACAACACTATTTATAATCCCGAAACTTCCCAAAGGTCACTCCTGCCTCGGTGACCTTTGGGGGTTAACACTGCCCACTGGTCTAGATCTGGCGAGAAAACTGCCCCCACCCAAAGGTCACTTGTTGGGTGTCACAAAACGCCTGCTGGGTGATTTAGGTGAGTCTTCCCCCGCCCACCCCCATCCCCCCTCTCCAACCCAGGGTCACAGTGTGTAAGGTTAAGGCGTTTGAATTTTAATTTAGTTGATGATGGTATAATGCAGAGGAGGAGGAGGAGGAGGAGGAGGAGGTGGTAGAAGAAGAAGAAGAAGAAGAAAAAGAAGAAAAAAGAAGAAGAAGAAGAACAACAACAAGGCTAGATTACGTTAGGTTACGTTAGGTTACGTTAGGCTAGATTAGGTTAAGTTAGGTTCGGTCTGGTCAGGTTACATTATGCATGAAGGTATTCATTTATATGTATATTTATGATCTACAGGATCGTTTATGGCCAGTCAAAAGCTTCTAGAAAAGACAAATACATAGAAGTTATCACTAATGGCCAATTATCCCTATTTAGTGTAACATACAGTATATATTAGGTGGAGTTCCGCTTTTATTTGTTTGTTTTCGTATTATTTAAGTCATTTATTTGTTAACATTTAGCTTAGAATAAGTAAATATTATACAAAACAAAACATTGAAAAACTCACAAGTGAATTTGTAACATATAATCAAGTCGAGATAATATTACCAATACCACGTGCTGGTCAAGCTCCGAAAGAGTTGTCCGGGGGTCTAGCTAACCTCTGGTCGGGGCTTGACCAGCACGAAAAAAAAAAAAAAATTTTACTAAACGTGATTTTGGCAACCTGTGGTGTAATAGTCAGCATACTCGCCTTGCAAGCGAGTGGACCCCTGTTCGATTCCCGGACGGAGTGAAACTATGAGCTTTTTTTTTACGTCATTTGGCTTTCTATTTACCAGTAAATGGGAACCTGGATGTTAATCGATTTGCGGATCTTATTCTGGAATAATGGTTAGCCAGTGCAGTTGCCGAGTTGTCCGGTCTTCTCAGACTATTCATTGAAACTGCGTCATACAACTCGTTAACTTAGGGTGTGGTTGTGGTGTTGGCGACAGGTTCTAACACCTTAAACAAATTCACGCCTAGGTTGCTCTAGAACCGGCCATCCTCGTACACGAAGGGCAACCATTATTGTTACGTGTATAATATTACCATCACTACCACAACCAGCATTATCACTACTATTGTCATCTTCTCAACTATCATCATTCCTTCCCTCTTCCTCCTCCTGCCTCTATATTTTAATAATTATCGTCTCAAAAATCATTATCATCATCACTATTTTTATTATTATTATTACCGTATTATTATTATTATTATTACTAACAATACAACATTTGGCTGCAACAACAGTAGAAATTAGAAATAAGAAAAAAAGTTGTATTAAATTAACAATTAAAACACAAACAAGAACCACAGGTACAAGTCGATCAGTTTTTTATAATGAGAGAGAGAGAGAGAGAGAGAGTCCCTGGCTCACTGTGTCTCTCTCTCTCTCTGTGTCTCTCTCTCTCTAACACACACACCACAAACAAACAACACATCACAAACAAACAAGCAAGCAACAGCACAACACAAACAATAATGACACCACAAAAAACATCATTCTAAAAAACAATTAATAAATCAAACAAAAACAATAAAACAAACAAACAATCAAACACTAAAACGAACAAACGAAGAATAAAACAAAACAAACAATAAAACAAACAAACAAACAGTAAAACAAACAAACATACATAAAAACAATCAAACAAACATAAAAACAATAAAAAAAAACAGACCCTCTTCAACAAACCACCACCACCAAGGACTTCACTAACCTACCACCTCCACCACCACCTCATTACAACTCTATTTATAATCCCAAAACTTCCCAAAGGTCACTCCTGCCTCGGTGACCTTTGGGGGTTAACATTGCCCACTGGTCTAGATCTGGCGAGAAAACTGCCCCCACCCAAAGGTCACTTGTTGGATGTCACAACGCGCCTGCTGGGTGATTTAGGTGAGTCTTCCCCCGCCCTCCCCCATCCCCCCCTCTCCAACCCAGGGTCACAGTGTGTAAGGTTAAGGCGTTTGAATTTTAATTTAGTTGATGATGGTATAATGCAGTGGAGGAGGAGGAGGAGGAGGAGGAGGAGGAGGAGGAGGAGAAGAACAAGAACAAGAACAAGAAGAACAAGAACAAGAACAAGAAGAACAAAAACAAGAAGAACAAGAAGGCTAGATTACGTTAGGTTACGTTAGGGCAAGTTAGGCTAGATAGGTTAGGTTAGGTTAGGTCTGGTTACGTTAGGTTAGGTTACGTTTAGTATGGAAATATTCATTTATATGTATATTTATTATCAACAGGATCGTTTAGGGCCAGACAAAAGTTTCCGAAAAACAGAAATACGAAGAAGTTATCAGTAATCGGTAATTATCCCTATTTAGTGTAACATACAGTATATATTAGGTGGAGTTCCATTTTTATTTATTTTTTTCGTATTATTTAAGTCAATTATCTGTTAACAATTACCTTAGAATAAGTAAATATCAACATATTAAAAAGAAAACTGAAAAACTCACAAGTGACTTTGTAACATATACAGTAATTAAGGTGAGATGATAATACAAATACCACGTGCTGGTCAAGCTCCGGAAGAGTTGTCCGGGGGTCTAGCTAGGCCCTGGTCGGAGCTTGACCAGCACGAAAAAAAAAAATTTTTTACTAAACGTGATTTTGGCAACCTGTGGTTTAATAGTCAGCCTACTCGCCTTGCAAGCGAGTGGACCCCTGTTCGATTCCCTGACAGAGTGAAACTATGAGCTTTTTTTTTTACGTCATTTGGCTTTCTGTTTACCAGTAAATGGGAACCTGGATGTTAATCGATTTGCGGATCTTATTCTGGAATAATGGTTAGCCAGTGCAGTTGCCGAGTTGTCCGGTCTTCTCGGACTATTCATTGAAACTGGGACATACAACTCGTTAACTTAGGGTGTGGTTGTGGTGTTGGCGACAGATTCTTACACCTTAAACAAATTCACGCCTAGGTTGCTCTAGAGCCGGCCATCCTCGTACACGAAGGGCAACCATTAATGTTACGTGTATAATATTACCATCACTACCACAACCAGCATTATCACTACTATTGTCATCTTCTCAACTATCATCATTCCTTCCCTCTTCCTCCTCCTGCCTCCATATTTTAATAATTATCGTCTCAATTAGTATTATTATCATCATTATTTTTATTATTATAAATACCGTATTATTATTATTATTATTATTATTATTATTATTAACAATACAACATGTGGCTGGAACAACAGTAGAAATTAGAAATAAGATAAAAAGTTGTATTAAATTAACAATTAAAACACAAACAAGAACCACAGGTACAAGTCGATCAGTTTTTTATCATGAGAGAGAGAGAGAGACAGAGAGAGAGAGAGAGAGAGAGAGCCCCTGGCTCACTGTTACGTTATGACAAAGTTGTTGGCAAATATATGGTATGGAAACTGTGTTGATACTCTCTCTCTCTCTCTCTCTGTGTCTCTCTCTCTCTGTGTCTCTCTCTCTCTCTCACACACACACCAACCACAAACAAACAACACATCACAAACAAACAAGCAAGCAACAACACAACACAAACAATAATGACACCACAAAAAACATCATTCTAAAAAACAAACAATAAAACAAACAAAAACAATAAAACAAACAAACATACCAACAAACAATAAAACAAACAAACAATAAAACGGTCAAACAAAGAATAAAACAAAACAAACAAACAATAAAACATACAAACAAACAATAAAACAAACAAACATACATAAAAACAATCAAACAAACTTAAAAACAATAAAAAAACAGACCCTCTTCAACAAACCACCACCACCAATGACTTCACTAACCTACCACCTCCACCACCACCTCATTACAACTCTATTTATAATCCCAAAACTTCCCAAAGGTCACTCCTGCCTCGGGGACCTTTTGGGGTTAACACTGCCCACTGGTCTAGATCTGGCGAGAAAACTGCCCCCACCCAGAGGTCACTTGTTGGGTGTCACAAAGCGCCTGCTGGGTGATTTAGGCGAGTCTTCCCCCGCCCTCCCCCATCCCCCCTCTCCAACCCAGGGTCACAGGGTGTAAGGTTAAGGCGTTTGAATTTTAATTTAGTTGATGATGATATAAAGCAGAGGAGGAGGAGGAGGAGGAGGAGGAGGAGAACAAGAAGAAGAACAAGAAGAACAAGAACAAGAAGAAGGCTAGATTACGTTAGGTTACGTTAGGTTAGGTTAGGCTAGATTAGGTTAAGTTAGGTTAGGTCTGGTAAGGTTACATTATGCATGAAGGTATTCATTTATATGTATATTTATGATCTACAGGATCGTTTATGGCCAGTCAAAGGCTTCTAGAAAAGATAAATTCATAGAAGTTATCACTAATGGCCAATTATCCCTATTTAGTGTAACATACAGTATATTTTAGATGGAGTTCCGCTTTTATTTGTTTGTTTTCGTATTATTTAAGTTATTTATTTGTTAACATTTAGCTTAGAATAAGTAAATATTATACAAAACAAAACATTGAAAAACTCACAAGTGAATTTGTAACATATAATCAAGTCCAGATAATATTACCAATACCACGTGCTGGTCAAGCTCTGAAAGAGTTGTCCGGGGGTCTTGCTAACCTCTGGTCGGGGCTTGACCAGCACGAAAAAAAAAAAAAAAAAAAATTTAATAAACGAGATTTGGGCAACCTGTGGTGTAATAGTCAATATGCTCGCCTTGCAAGCGAGTGGACCCCTGTTCGATTCCCGGACAGAGTGAAACTATGAGCATTTTCTTCTTTTACGTCATTTGGCTTTATATTTACCAGTAAATGGGAACCTGGATGTTAATCGATTTGCGGATCTTATTCTGGAATAATGGTTAGCCAGTGCAGTTGCCGAGTTGTCCGGTCTTCTCAGACTATTCATTGAAACTGCGTCATGTAGGTTATGTATCTAAGCTACTGTGCCGAGTAGCAACCCTATACATATGCTACTGTGCCGAGTAGCAACCCTGTACATATGCTACTGTGCCGAGTAGCATTTATATATATAATCACGTGGCAACACTGCACGTTATGTGGCAACATTGCCCCGAGGCTGCCATATGGCAAGGCAGCCTCAGTCTGACTGTGTGAGCCGTGCTTGGCACACGCTGGTCACCACTTGTATTTCTCTCATCCACAATAAACGGACTCAGTGTTACTCAGTGTTTCCCTAGCCATCACTGCATTCTTCAGGGCACACTAATAACCTTTATGGCGCAGTGTCTAGGATCTGTGGACTTACAAAGTGTGTGAACAATGCCGACAGTTACGTCTGCCGGTGATGCGCGTCATGTGCGTCGACTCATAGTGTGTTGTGTTGTGTTGTGTTGCGCTGTGTTTCGCCGCGATGTGCAGTTTTGCTCTGTCACAGTGCGTTTTAGTGACGGTGGCAGTGTTAGTGTCAGTGTATTAGTGTGTGTCTAGAGCTGAGTTGAGCATTGGCCTGTTTTTTTGCGGTACCCACGGAGCACGCAGGCGCCCACCCTTCTCGTGCGATATCCGGTGAGACACTGGTCTTGCCTCCGCCGACCGCCGGCCACCACGCTCCGCTCTCTGAGACACACACACACACACGCACACACTCACTCACTCACGGACAGGACAGTGGACCTGGACCATATGCGTGATTTTTGCGCTGTTTATGTCACATATATGTGGTTCGAGCTGTTGAGGCGCCACTTTATATATTAAACAGTGCAGTCCACGCACACACAAAGATGGGCGGTAAGAAGGGACGTCAAGATGGGAGACACGACTCCCCACCACCTTCCCCTCCACCGGGCGCAGACTCTCATCCTCCACCTCCAGTGACGGACATCGCCACAATTCTGAAGTGGATGGACGACCGGGACGAGAGACGCAGAGAGATGGAACTTCAGAGGGAGGAGACACGAAGAGAGGAGGAAAAGTTGCGTTTTGAGGCGCTATTGGCGACCCTGGCGCTAACCCACCCTCCCTCACTTGCAGGTAGCGCGCTTCAAGGCGCCAGCACACTCCCTCCTCCACCACACCAGCGTCCTCCAGGTACTCTTGCTACCCCAACAGCTCCCAAGGCATCTGTTCAACCCCCACCCGCCCTCTCACCAGACGTCACGTTTCAGCTTTTTCTTGAGTGGAGGCGGCGTTGGACAGATTACTCCACGATGGTGGACCTTGACAGCATGCCTCCAAACAAACAGCTCATCCAACTGCGGATGTGTTTGTCGCTGGAGACCCAGAGAGTTTTGGAGCACACGTTGCACGTGCCTCCCGACTCTACCTCTTCAGTGACGGATGTGCTCGACCTTTTACAGGAGCACGTTAAGGGTCGGAACAACGAGGCTTTGCGTCGCCGTGCCTTTACCAGCTGCAAGCAGGAGGAGAACGAATCCTTTGACGACTTTTTTGTACGTTTGAAGAGTTTGTCAGAGGAGATCGACGTCTGCAAGGCGCACAGCCGGGAATGTGAGGAAGCCTGGATCAAGCACGGGATCTTGACAGGTGTCAGGCACGAAGAGTTGATGCAGCGACTCATCCCCCTGGACGCTTCCTCCACACTCCAGGTGGTAGTGACTGAATGTCGGTCATACGAGGCCACCAAGTCCGCCACCTCTGCCTTACGGGCCCCACCTGCTGTGAGAGCTATCTCACAATACAAGAAGGATAAGAAGGCGGCCAACAACGCGAAGGCTGCCACACGTTCTTCCACGCCTCCGCCTAGTGCTTCCTGTGGCAGCTGTGGAAAGCAGCACAGCCCCAAGACTTGCCCGGCCGCCGACGCACTGTGTCGTGGATGTGACCGTAAGGGCCACTGGTCTAACACAGACAGGTGCCCTGCACGAGGCCACAAGTGTCAGGCCTGCGGTCGCTATGGACACTACGACAAGTGCTGCCGCCAACCCAAGCCCAAAAGCCCGAGACGAGGAGGACAGCAGCGCACTTCCCTTGGGGTGGTTCGCACACAGCCCCCTCCAGATGGCCCACGCAGCCCCAAGCAGCAGCGGAGTCACATCAGGAGGGTGGAATCGACCACACGCCCCAGGGCTACCCCTTCCCCTACTATCCGCGTCGCCGTCACACACGGTGATGTGTCGGGTCACATCGAGGTGATACCGGACACCGGCGCCGATACTACGGTGATTGGTTTGAAGCACCTCCAGAAACTGGACCTCACCAAACATGACCTGGGACCACCGCCGCAGCTGCTGTACTACAATGCGGACGGTTCCCAGATGCCGGACGCTGTGGGCTCCTTTCAAGCAGAGATCACCTACAGCGACAGGTCGTGTCACGGATGGGTCGATGTGCGGCCTACTCTCGCTACACCCTTGTTGTCGTGGGAGCACTGCAAGGAGTTAGGCGTGGTGCCCAGAGACTTTCCCGAGCAGATCCCAGCTGCTCGTTACACCGCCAGCAGGGTGCGTGAGTCGACGAGCGATGCGCCTGGCGCTGCCACACGGAGCTGCCCAGAACCCGCGTCCACTCCCACCCACACAGGACGCTCCCCTGCCCAGATCCTGTATGGTCACCCTCTCCGCTCTTGCGTTCCTACACACGCCAAGGCCTTTGCGAAGGACTGGCAGACCAAAGCCGAGAGCTGTGACCGCCGCACCGCTACACGTGCCCAGGACGCCAAGGATCGGTATGACGACCGTGCCCGCCCTCTTCAGCCGCTGGAGATTGGTGCCCTTGCCCGCGTCCAGGACCCGACGACGACACGTTGGGACAAGGTGGGCATAGTGATGGGCGTCGGCCGGTCGCGGGACTACAAGGTCAGGATGCCGAGTGGCCGTGTCTGGTGGAGGAACCGCCGCTTCCTCCGGCCAGTCCCACCCCCTGCTGCTGGCCCCCTGACCGAAGACGAGTCACCTACACCTCACGAGGATCCGCCCCCGCACCTCACGAGGATCCGCCCCACAGTGCACCTCGACGCTCGGAGCGACTTAGAACTAAGAAGTCCGCTCAAGACAAAGACTATGAGCGTGAGGGGGGAGGGAGATGTAGGTTATGTATCTAAGCTACTGTGCCGAGTAGCAACCCTGTACATAAGCTACTGTGCCGAGTAGCAACCCTGTACATAAGCTACTGTGCCGAGTAGCATTTATATATATAATCACGTGGCAACACTGCACGTGTTATGTGGCAACATTGCCCCGAGGCTGCCATTTGGCAAGGCAGCCTCAGTCTGACTGTGTGAGCCGTGCTTGACACACGCTGGTCACCACTTGTATTTCTCTCATCCACAATAAACGGACTCAGTGTTACTCAGTGTTTCCCTAACCATCACTGCATTCTTCAGGGCACACTAGTAACCTTCACGTCATACAACTCGTTAACTTAGGGTGTGCTTGTGGTGTTGGCGACGGATTCTAACACCTTAAACAAATTCACGCCTAGGTTGCTCTAGAGCCGGCCATCCTCGTACACGAAGGGCAACCATTATTGTTACGTGTATAATATTACCATCACTTCCACAACCAGCATTATCACTACTATTGTCATCTTCTCAACTATCATCATTCCTTCCCTCTTCCTCCTCCTGCCTCTATATTTTAATAATTATCGTCTCAAAAATTATTATTATCATCATTATTTTTATTATTATTATTACCGTATTATTATTATTATTATTACTAACAATACAACATGTGGCTGCAACAACAGTAGAAATTAGAAATAAGATAAAAAGTTGTATTAAATTAACAATTAAAACACAAACAAGAACCACAGGTACAAGTCGATCAGTTTTTTATCATGAGAGAGAGAGAGAGAGAGAGAGAGAGAGAGAGAGAGAGTCCCTGGCTCACTGTTACGTTATGACAAAGTTGTTGGTAAATATATGGTATGGAAATTGTGTTGATACTCTCTCTCGCTCTCTCTCTCTCTCGCTCTCTCTCTCTCTGTGTCTCTCTCTCTCTCTGTGTCTCTCTCTCTCTCACACACACACCAACCACAAACAAACAACACATCACAAACAAACAAGCAAGCAACAACACAACACAAACAATAATGACACCACAAAAAACATCATTCTAAAAAACAAACAATAAAACAAACAAAAACAATAAAACAAACAAACAATCAAAAAATAAAACGAACAAACGAAGAATAAAACAAAACAAACAATAAAACAAACAAACAAACAGTAAAACAAACAAACATACATAAAAACAATCAAACAAACAAAAACAATAAAAAAACAGACCCTCTTCAACAAACCACCACCACCAAGGACTTCACTAACCTACCACCTCCACCACCACCTCATTACAACTCTATTTATAATCCTAAAACTTCCCAATGGTAACTCCTGCCTCGGTGACCTTTGGGAGTTAACACTGCCCACTGGTCTAGATCTGGCGAGAAAACTGCCCCCACCCAAAGGTCACTTGTTGGATATCACAAAGCGCCTGCTGGGTGATTTAGGTGAGTCTTCCCCCGCCCTCCCCCATCCCCCCTCTCCAACCCAGGGTCACAGTGTGTAAGGTTAAGGCGTTTGAATTTTAATTTAGTTGATGATGGTATAATGCAGTGGAGGAGGAGGAGGAGAAGGAAGAGGAGGAGGAGGAGAACAAGAACAAGAACAAGAACAAGAAGAACAAGAACAATAACAAGAAGAACAAGACCAAGAACAAGAAGGCTAGATTACGTTAGGTTAGGTTAGGCTAGATTAGGTTAAGTTAGGTTAGGTCTAGTCAGGTTACATTATGCATGAAGGTATTCATTTATATGTATATTTATGATCTACAGGATCGTTTATGGCCAGTCAAAGGCTTCTAGAAAAGACAAATACATAGAAATTATCACTAATGGCCAATTATCCCTATTTAGTGTAACATACAGTATATATTAGGTGGAGTTCCGCTTTTATTTGTTTGTTTTCGTATTATTTAAGTCATTTATTTGTTAACATTTAGCTTAGAATAAGTAAATATTATACAAAACAAAACATTGAAAAACTCACAAGTGAATTTGTAACATATAATCAAGTCGAGATAATAATACCAATACCACGTGCTGGTCAAGCTCCGAAAGAGTTGTCCGGGGGTCTAGCTAACCTCTGGTCGGGGCTTGACCAGCACGAAAAAAAAAAAAAAAATTTTTACTAAACGTGATTTTGGCAACCTGTGGTGTAATAGTCAGCATACTCGCCTTGCAAGCGAGTGGACCCCTGTTCGATTCCCGGACGGAGTGAAACTATGAGCATTTTTTTTTACGTCATTTGGCTTTCTATTTACCAGTAAATGGGAACCTGGATGTTAATCGATTTGCGGATCTTATTCTGGAATAATGGTTAGCCAGTGCAGTTGCCGAGTTGTCCGGTCTTCTCGGAGTATTCATTGAAACTGGGACATACAACTCGTTAACTTAGGGTGTGGTTGTGGTGTTGGCGACAGATTCTTACACCTTAAACAAATTCACGCCTAGGTTGCTCTAGAGCCGGCCATCCTCGTACACAAAGGGCAACCATTAATGTTACGTGTATAATATTACCATCACTACCACAACCAGCATTATCACTACTATTGTCATCTTCTCAACTATCATCATTCCTTCCCTCTTCATCCTCCTGCCTCCATATTTTAATAATTATCGTCTCAATTATTATTATTATCATCATTATTTTTATTAATTATTATTACCGTATTATTATTATTATAATTATTATTATTATTATTATTAACAATACGACATGTGGCTGGAACAACAGTAGAAATTAGAAATAATATAAAAAGTTGTATTAAATTAACAATTAAAACACAAACAAGAACCACAGGCACAAGCCGATCAGTTTTTTATCATGAGAGAGAGAGAGTCCCTGGCTCACTGTGACGTTATGACAAAGTTGTTGGTAAATATATGGTATGGAAATTGTGTTGATACTCTCTCTCTCTCTCTCTCTCTCTCTCTCTCTCTCTCTCTCTCAAACACACACACCAACCACAAACAAACAACACATCACAAACAAACAAGCAAGCAACAACACAACACAAACAATAATGACACCACAAAAAACATCATTCTAAAAAACAAACAATAAAACAAACAAAAACAATAAAACAAACAAACAATCAAACAATAAAACGAACAAACGAAGAATAAAACAAAACAAACAAACAATAAAACAAACAAACAAACAGTAAAACAAACAAACATACATAAAAACAATCAAACATAAACACAATAAAAAAAACAGACCCTCTTCAACAAACCACCACCACCAAGGACTTCACTAACCTACCACCTCCACCACCACCTCATTACAACTCTATTTATAATCCCAAAACTTCCCAAAGGTCACTCCTGCCGCGGGGACCTTTGGGGGTTAACACTGCCCACTGGTCTACTTCTGGCGAGAAAACTGCCCCCACCCAAAGGTCACTTGTTGGGTGTCACACAGCGCCTGCTGGGTGATTTAGGCGAGTCTTCCCCCGCCCTCCCCCATCCCCCCTCTCCAACCCAGGGTCACAGTGTGTAAGGTTAAGGCGTTTGAATTTTAGTTTAGTTGATGATGGTATAATGCAGTGGAGGAGGAGGAGGAGGAGGAGGAGGAGGAGGAGGAGGATAAGAACAAGAACAAGAAGAAGGCTAGATTACGTTAGGTTACATAAGAACATAAGAACATAAGAATGGAGGAAACTGCAGCGGGCCTATTGGCCCATACTGGGCAGTCCCGTTTACACCCAACCCCTATTGCTCATATGAGCATCCAACCTATGTTTGAAGCAATTCAGCGTATTCGAGTTAATGATAATATTTGGTAACTTGTTCCATTCATCCACTACTCTGTTTCCAAACCAGTGTTTACCTATTTCACGCCTAAATCTAAATTTGTCTAATTTAAAACCATTGTTACGAGTTCGCTCCTGGTTGGATAATTTGAGTACCTTTATAATGTCCCCTTTGTTTAGCCCTGCCTTCCACTTATACACCTCTATCAGGTCGCCCCTCGCTCTACGTCTCTCAAGGGAGTGCAAATTAAGATGCTTTAACCTGTCTCTATACTCAAGGTTCCGAATGCCCTGGATTAGTCTTGTCATTCTCCTCTGAATTCTTTCCAAGGATTCTATATCCATTCTGTAATACGGTGACCAGAACTGAACTGCGTAATCCAGGTGTGGTCTCACAAGAGCAAGATACAGTTTTAGGATGACCTCGCTAGTCTTGTAACTAACACTCCTTTGTATGAACCCCAGTACTTTGTTAGCCTTGTTACGAGCAAAAACACATTGTTTACTTAGCTTAAGGTTCCTACTTATCATTACTCCTAAATCCCTCTCGCAGTCGGATTTCTCTATGGCATCGTTGTTCATCTGGTATCTGGTTTCCCTGTTTACATCTCCTATACTGAGTACTTTACATTTGTCAACGTTGAATTTCATCCGCCATTTTTCAGACCATTCGAGAAATTTGTTTAGATCTTCCTGTAGTTTAGCCGAGTCCTCGTCAGATTTGATAACACGTCCTATTTTAGTGTCATCAGCAAATTTACTTATGTTGCTGTCTATGCCGATATCTATGTCGTTTATGTATATAATAAATAATAATGGTCCAAGTACTGAGCCTTGGGGAACTCCACTTGTGACGTTGCTCCAATGGGACTTAGTGCCGTTAATGCTCACTCGCTGTTTCCTGTCCTGTAACCACGCCTAATCCATTTAAGGATGTCACCTTTGATGCCATGAGCTTCTACCTTTCTAATTAGTCTTTCGTGGGGGACTCTGTCGAAGGCTTTGCTAAAGTCAAGATATACCACATCATAATTGTGCCCCTCGTCCACCGATTCGAAAACTGATGAAAAGAATGTTAATAGATTAGTTAGGCAAGAACGTCCGCTTGTGAAGCCATGCTGGGAATCATTGATCAATCGGTGCTTCTCCAGGTGATTTCGAATAGAGTTTGAAATGATTGCTTCCAGTAATTTGCCTACTATTGATGTTAGACTGATTGGGCGGTAGTTAGAGGATAGTGATCTATCCCCCTTCTTGAAAATCGGTATTACATTCGCTATCCTCCAGGATTCTGGTACTACACCTGTTTTTAAGGACATGTTAAACAACTTTGCTAAGGGCATACTGAGCTCTTCCTTACATTCCTTTAATACTCTGGCAAATATCTCATCCGGACCAGGTGACTTATTAGGCTTTAGTTTGTCTATTTGCTTACTGACATCGTTACTAGTCACTACTATCTCACTTAATTTGTTTTCTTCACTATCTCTGAATAGAGTCGGTGCCTCGGGTATCATGTTTAAATTTTCGGTGGTGAAAACTGTTGAAAAATATTTATTCAAATAATTGCTCATTTCCCCGTCGTTATCAGTGAGCTCGCCGGTATCTGACAGTATTGGTCCAATCTTTTCTCTTGTTTTAGTTTGATACATTTGGTAGAATCCTTTGGGGTTTGTCTTCGCCTCCCTTGCTATCCTTACCTCATTATCCCTCTTTGCTTTCCTTATCTCGGTTTTAACCCTACTCGCCAATACCCTATAATAGTCCCGGAGGTGAATTTCGCCACGATTTATCCTTCTACCTATAGCCTTCCTTTGGCCAATGATGTTCTTTAAGTAATTATTTATCCATTTAGGGTCATTGTTGTTTGATCTGAGTTTTTTGTATGGTATGTTCTGCCTTTGTGCATTAAGTAACTCACTATTTAAATTGTTGTGGAACTCGGCAATCTCAGATCTCGTTATCAGGTCGGTGTCATCCGTCAGGTTCATGGCCAAGCGCGACACCCCCTCTCTCAGCTGCCCCTTTAAACTGTCAAAGTTTGCCCTTCTAAAATCTGGTACTTCAGTGGAATTTTCCTTACGTCTGCCCTGAAAACCTAACTGGAATCGAATTTCTTTGTGATCGCTGTTTGCAAGTTCGTTCCCTACCTCGACATTGCTAATGAGGTTTTCTCTGTTTGACAGAACTAGATCCAGTATATTATTACCCCGTGTGGGTTCGGTTATATGTTGACTTAGGAAACAGTCCTGGATCGTCTCGAGAAAATCCTCTGATTCTGAGTTACCCGTAAGGTCAGTCCAATCTTTTTGGCCAAGGTTAAAGTCGCCTACTCTACAGACTTTGTTGTGTGTGGAAGCCCTGCGCATTTCATCCCAGATATGTCGCTCATTGACGCTATCAAGATTGGGGGGTCTATATATTACTCCTGTGATTAATTTTTCCCGACCTTCGCTTAATTCTATCCAAATTGTTTCTGTATTCCTCTCAGTTTTTATTTCCTTATTTATTTCACACTTCAGATTATCCCTAAAATAGATTGCTACTCCGCCTCCTTTCCTGGTCTGCCTATCGGTATGGAACAGTTTGTAACCCGCAATTTGGTATTCAACTGGTAATTCACGTGTGTCTAGGTTGATCCATGTTTCAGTGAATGCAATTATATCGATTTCTTCGGTACATACCAAGGCCCTAATATCATCCATTTTGTTTCTCATAGTTCTACTGTTCGCGTAGTATACATTTAAGTTAGTCGTGTTCTGAGTTCTCCCCTTGCCGCGTTTAGTTTTAGACTCCCTGTCTAATTTAGTTTTGTCATCATTCCTAACACTATTTCCCTGTAATCTTTCGCCTTGTTTACCCGCTCCCACTGCAGTCTCCTCCACCCCCGTGCCCATATGTTCCCTTAGCAGTTTAAAGACTTCGATATCTTTTGAACTGCCCCCTCTAGAGCCCCAGCCAGGGTTGCTACTCCATCCCTAGACAGGTGCACCCCATCCCTAGCATAAAGGTCCCTTCTGCCATAGAAGTTGTCCCAGTTGTCAATGAATGGGACTGATATTGACTTGCAATATCTGTCAAGACGGTCGTTGACACCAACTGCCCTTGACAACCATTCACTGCCAACTCTCCTTCTAGGCAGGACACGGCATATGATAGGGATCCCTCCCTTAGTCCTAATACGATCTATGGCTGCCTTGAACTTATCAAGAAGTTCCTCGCTCCTACACCGGCCAATATCATTGCCTCCTGCACTGAGGCAGATAATGGGTTTGTTCCCATTACCAGACAAGATATTGTCCATCCTGTCAATTATATCCCCCACCCCAGCTCCTGGCAAACACACCCTCATCCTATTTTTGGTTTTACCACAAAAGGCCCTGTCCATGTACCTTACCTGTGAGTCACCAACAATTAAAGTTTTTCTACCTTCCTTGTCATCCGTGTCCCTGACTGTACTAACGTCTAATTCGTCTATCAAGGGACTGAGCGGGTTGATACACTTAGCTGTTGTTGTCGTATCCTTCGTGTGCTTCTTTACCACCAGCTTGGTCTTCCCACTAGTCACAATTTTCCACTCGCTTGATTTTTCGTCAGACACTGGCTTTACTCGTCCAGCCTCTCCTTTTAACTTCGCCAGCTCTTTCCTTAATTTCAGGTTCTCCAACGTGGCCCTCTCAATTTCTAACTTGGCCCTCGCCAATTCTTCAATGGACCACCCCAGTTTGGTCAACAAACTCTCATACCCAAGACCGCACATAGCACTGGCCATATCTGGTAATTATCCCTCCGGAGCTAACCCTGCCGTGACCTTTCCCCGAGTGAGGTCAGAACACAACTGAGTGAGGTCAGAACACAACTGAGTGAGGTCAGAACTTACGTTAGGTTAGGTTAGGCTAGATTAGGTTAAGTTAGGTTAGGTCTGGTCAGGTTACATTATGCATGAAGGTATTCATTTATATGTATATTTATGATCTACAGGATCGTTTATGGCCAGTCAAAGGCTTCTAGAAAAGACAAATACATAGAAGTTATCACTAATGGCCAATTATCCCTATTTAGTGTAACATACAGCATATATTAGGTGGAGTTCCGCTTTTATTTGTTTGTTTTCGTATTATTTAAGTCATTTATTTGTTAACATTTAGCTTAGAATAAGTAAATATTATACAAAACAAAACATTGAAAAACACACAAGTGAATTTGTAACATACAATCAAGTCGAGATAATATTACCAATACCACGTGCTGGTCAAGCTCCGAAAGAGTTGTCCGGGGGTCTAGCTAACCTCTGGTCGGGGCTTGACCAGCACGGAAAAAAAAAAAAAATTTTTACTAAACGTGATTTTGGCAACCTGTGGTGTAATAGTCAGCATACTCGCCTAGCAAGCGAGTGGACCCCTGTTCGATTCCCGGACGGAGTGAAACTATGAGCATTATTTTTTTACGTCATTTGGCTTTCTATTTACCAGTAAATGGGAACCTGGATGTTAATCGATTTGCGGATCTTATTCTGGAATAATGGTTAGCCAGTGCAGTTGCCGAGTTGTCCGGTCTTCTCGGACTATTCATTGAAACTGGGACATACAACTCGTTAACTTAGGGTGTGGTTGTGGTGTTGACGACAGATTCTAACACCGTAAACAAATTCACGCCTAGGTTGCTCTAGAACCGGCCATCCTCGTACACGAAGGGCAACCATTATTGTTACGTGTATAATATTACCATCACTACCACAACCAGCATTATCACTACTATTGTCATCTTCTCAACTATCATCATTCCTTCCCTCTTCCTCCTCCTGCCTCCATATTTTAATAATTATCGTCTCAATTATTATTATTATCATCATTATTTTTATTATTATTATTACCGTATTATTATATTATTATTATTATTATTATTATTATTATTATTATTATTATTATTATTAACAATACAACATGTGGCTGGAACAACAGTAGAAATTAGAAATAAGATAAAAAGTTGTATTAAATTAACAATTAAAACACAAACAAGAACCACAGGTACAAGTCGATCAGTTTTTTATCATGAGAGAGAGAGAGAGAGAGAGAGAGAGAGAGAGAGAGAGTCCCTGGCTCACTGTTACGTTATGACAAAGTTGTTGGTAAATATATGGTATGGAAATTGTGTTGATACTCTCTCACACACACACACCAACCACAAACAAACAACACATCACAAACAATAATGACACCACAAAAAACATCATTCTAAAAAACAAACAATAAAACAAACAAAAACAATAAAACAAACAAACATACCAACAAACAATAAAACAAACAAACAATCAAACAAACAATAAAACGGTCAAACGAAGAATAAAACCAAACAAACAAACAATAAAACATACAAACAAACAATAAAACAAACAAACAGACATAAAAACAATTAAACAAACATAAAAACAATAAAAAAACAGACCCTCTTCAACAAACCACCACCACCAAGGACTTCACTAACCTACCACCTCCACCACCACCTCATTACAACTCTATTTATAATCCCAAAACTTCCCAAAGGTCACTCCTGCCTCGGGGACCTTTGGGGGTTAACACTGCCCACTGGTCTAGATCTGGCGAGAAAACTGCCCCCACCCAAAGGTCACTTGTTGGGTGTCACAAAGCGCCTGCTGGGTGATTTAGGTGAGTCTTCCCCCGCCCTCCCCCATCCCCCCTCACCAACCCAGGGTCACAGTGTGTAAGGTTAAGGCGTTTGAATTGTAATTTAGTTGATGATGGTATAATGCAGAGGAGGAGGAGGAGGAGGAGGAGGAGGAGGAGGAGGAGGAGGAGAACAAGAACAAGAACAAGAAGAAGGCTAGATTACGTTAGGTTACGTTAGGTTAGGTTAGGCTAGATTAGGGTAAGTTAGGTTAGGTCTGGTCAGGTTACATTATGCATGAAGGTTTTCATTTATATGTATATTTATGATCTACAGGATCGTTTATGGCCAGTCAAAGGCTTCTAGAAAAGATAAATACATAGAAGTTATCACTAATGGCCAATTATCCCTATTTAGTGTAACATACAGTATATATTAGGTGGAGTTCCGCTTTTATTTGTTTGTTTTCGTATTATTTAAGTCATTTATTTGTTAACATTTAGCTTAGAATAAGTAAATATTATACATAACAAAACATTGAAAAACTCACAAGTGAATTTGTAACATATAATCAAGTCGAGATAATATTACCAATACCACGTGCTGGTCAAGCTCCGAAAGAGTTGTCCGGGGGTCTAGCTAACCTCTGGTCGGGGCTTGACCAGCACGAAAAAAAAAAAAAAAATTTTACTAAACATGATTTTGGCAACCTGTGGTGTAATAGTCAGCATACTCGCCTTGCAAGCGAGTGGACCCCTGTTCGATTCCCGGACGGAGTGAAACTATGAGCATTTTTTTTTACATCATTTGGCTTTCTATTTACCAGTAAATGGGAACCTGGATGTTAATCGATTTGCGGATCTTATTCTGGAATAATGGTTAGCCAGTGCAGTTCCGAGTTGTCCGGTCTTCTCGGACTATTCATTGAAACTGGGACATACAACTCGTTAACTTAGGGTGTGGTTGTGGTGTTGGCGACAGATTCTTACACCTTAAACAAATTCACGCCTAGGTTGCTCTAGAGCCGGCCATCCTCGTACACGAAGGGCAACCATTAATCTTACGTGTATAATATTACCATCACTACCACAACCAGCATTATCACTCCTATTGTCATCTTCTCAACTATCATCATTCCTTCCCTCTTCCTCCTCCTGCCTCCATATTTTAATAATTATCGTCTCAATTATTATTATTATCATTATTTTTATTATTATTATTACCGTATTATTATTATTATTATTATTATTATTATTATTATTCACAATACAACATGTGGCTGGAACAACAGTAGAAATTAGAAATAAGATAAAAAGTTGTATTAAATTAACAATTAAAACACAAACAAGAACCACAGGTACAAGTCGATCAGTTTTTTATCATGAGAGAGAGAGAGAGTCCCTGGCTCACTGTTACGTTATGACAAAGTTGTTGGTAAATATATGGTATGGAAATTGTGTTGATACTCTCTCTCTCTCTCTCTCTCTCTCTCTCTCTCTCTCTCTCTCTCTCGCTCTCTCTCTCACACACACACCAACCACAAACAAACAACACATCACAAACAAACAAGCAAGCAACAACACAACACAAACAATAATGACACCACAAAAAACATCATTCTAAAAAACAAACAATAAAACAAACAAAAACAATAAAACAAACAAATATACCAACAAACAATAAAACAAACAAACAATCAAACAATAAAACGAACAAACGAAGAATAAAACAAAACAAACAATAAAATAAACAAACAAACAAACAGTAAACCAAACAATCAAACATAAAAACAATAAAAAAAACAGACCCTCTTCAACAAACCACCACCACCAAGGACTTCACTAACCTACCACCTCCACCGCCACCGTAATTAATTGCAGTGTCAAAAATCGTTGGAATAAATATGAATATTTTCGGTATTTATGACATATTAGGGTGTGTCATAGGAGGGAAGATCAGCTAAAACTAATGGCCCATCACTTTTTTGTTAGATTTTAGTGTATATAAACAGAAAATAATTTCAGTTTCAATATTTTGCAACCTTTTGCTAGGTAAATTTTAGCGTGAAATTTATCGAAAATCTAACGTACAGCTGCATTAGTGCATTACAATTATATAGTGAACATTGCTTTCTGACTTCATTCTTTAACAACCCAATTAACAATATTTTTTTCTGTTTCAGATTCTGATGCATTTATAAGTTGAAAATATTTGCGATGGCTGCTTGTGTCAGGACGAGGAACCAAAAATCAAGCCATCTCAGTCACTATCTTGGGTCTGGGAGAGAGCTCTTGAAGTCGGAGTTGCCTACATTGAGAGATGCTTTGAGATACGGTGTTTTAATCAGGCAAATCAGTGAAAAGAACCAAAGAACTTACACAAACAAAGACATTGCCAGTGATATGACCAAAGCAATCTTGGCACAGTACACTCTGGCTAACGCTCAGTTCAAGCCTCCAGTCATAACAAGTCAGAAGAAGATTAGTGAGAGACTGCTAGCCAGTTGGGAAAAGGCAAGAGATATCTCTCTTGGGAGGAAAACTTGCAGTTAAGGACAACACTTTGCAACAACTGGACCAGTTATTTGACATAATTACTTGCAAGCCCAATTGTTCTCTGTCCTGAGTTTGGATGCGATGTGACTGTAAATCCGAGGCCCACATCTCCTGTATTTGCAAGCGTGAACTGAAGATTCCTGTGATCGAACTGGCATTTGTCAAAGCACAGAGAGAGAAGACTGGCAGTATAGGGGCTCTCATGATTTCTAGCCAAGATATTCGGAGTCCAAGAGACAGGAGGCTGCCACAGAGAGAAAGAAGAGGAAAAGAGTTGCCGAGGAAAAGAGACTTGAGAAGGCCCAGGGTGAGGTAAAAAAGGCCGATGATTGGAGTCAAGCTGATTCAGAGTTTAATGACTTCCCCATGGCTGATCCGAGTGCTGACCAGGAGAATGGTGACTTTGTCCCTAACCCAGAAAATAATGATCCCAAACCTTCCAGGCATAAGATTCGAAATAGGAAAGATATCCCGAGCATAGCTCTGGCCAGCATGCGACACCACACTGGTCTCAGAGAAACTGCAGAGATAGCAACAGCTGCCTGGGTTGACGGTGGTTTGATAACACCTGATGATGTTCACCTGGTGATAGATCATAACAAAGTAAGGAGAGCTCAGGAGAAACTTGTCAGTAACCTAGAAGAGGAGTTTGATAAGGGGATAAGAGAAAATGGAATCAATTATTTGTTCTTTGATGGGAGAAGGGATGACACTAAAGTGTTCATGAAAGTTGGAGATTCTGACAAGTTGTTCCCTGCCATGGTGAAGGAGGAACACTACTCATGCTGCAGTGAGCCAGGAGGGAAGTATTTGTGGCATTTCACTCCAGAAAAAGATGACATCAGGAAACCAGCTGAGATAGTGGCAGATAACATTGTGAACTGGCTCAGAGAGAAGAACGTAGACCAGGCCCTGCAGGCCATTGGAGGGGACAGCACCAACACGAACACAGGGTGGCAAGGGGGGGTCATACAGTGGATAGAGCGGAAGATTGGGAGGAAGCTGGTCTGGATTGTTTATGACCTCCACACCAACGAGTTGCCACTCAGACATCTGATCCAGGAGCTGGATAGCAAGACTCTTTCAAACAACAGATGGTCTGGTCCTCTTGGCAAGATGCTGGACTCTGCCACTGAGTTAGAAATAAATCCGAGCTTTGAAAAAATCACAGTTGGC